>NC_056743.1:753094982-753394982 GCF_019279795.1 Protopterus annectens
TATGTATGTGCCTGTTCTCTTCATGCCCCCACCCCAAAAACAATAGTTTATCTGTTTCCTGAATCTGTATTCTTTTTGATGCATCACTGAATTCTTTAATTCCTTTTGGTTGCATTGAAACATCTCTTAGTAACATATATTTCAGCCAGATGTTAGGGAGCAGAGTTTTCACCTTTCATTAGGTAGAAGGTTTGGGGTGAATCACTACGAAGTTTACTCTGGCTAGAAGTTTAGGAATCACTTAATAGTGCATGTAACACAACTGCACATGGGAGCATCTGAGGTTTATGGGCAACTCTTTATATTACTAGCTCAAGGCAGAACCCTCTATGCATGTTTTCACTGACTCATCACTGCCTGTGTCCTAAGATGAGAAATGAGTCTGTTTCTCATTGCATGGCAATGAGCACTACTTTTCTTAAATGCTTATCTTACTGAAGAATACAGATCCACTTTGATTAGGGCAACGTTCGAAAGGTCCTATTATAGAACAGTGACTATGTTCTGTTGTTTTGTACCTTGACAGCCACTTTAGTTAAGTCAGTACATGGGTGGGGGCAGTACTAAGCAAGTCTTGGATGTGCATGCAGATGGATTTATGTTGGTGTACAATAAACTGCTGATAACCTGCAATCTTGGGTCCACTCATCATTCAACATGGTGTCAGAAGTAGTCGGCAACTAAGTCTCCTCAAAGTCCACAGAGGTTCCTCACTAGAAGAATACAGGGCTTACGTAAAATGTCCTATGCAGGCTGCCTCAAGGCTCTATCACTGTATTCTGTCTCCTACAGGCTTTTGAGGGGAGATCTATGTCTGACATGCAGGGCATTGTCAGACCCCACTCTGATGGAACTCCTGCATATCTGCAAAACAAACAACACCAGAATTACCCATTCTAAGGACTTGAACCTTACCTGTGATATAAATAGGACCTTCTGAAGAGACAGGTATGTATCCTAGAGATTACCCAATCTCTGGAATAAGCTCCCCATCCATGTGAAGCAGAGTTCCTCCCTATCCCAATTCAAGTGAAACTTGGACAATTGGATAGGGAACAGGAAATTCATGCCTGGTTTGGCACCTATGTCCCTAATGGACAAAGGCAATCTGTAAATGGTTCATCTCCCAGGCCCTAGCTTGTAAATGTTTCATCTCCCAAGCCCCTGCTTACACTCATCAAGGGTATCAGTAGTTGTTAGTGATTTGGGATGCATGGCTAGGCTTAAAAAGGCCCTTGTGGTCATTAGCCTTGTAAACACCTATGAACCTATGAACATATGAAATGCAACGAGTGGCTGAAGTGCCAATGGTAAATGCCTATACAATGACAGCATGGCAGAAAAATTTTGTAGACCAGAACTGCTGGTGTTTGATGGCAATGTTGCAGAGAGTCAGCGTGTTTTTATACAAGAGTATGATATTTTCATATAGGCTGCGCATTCAGACAAAGATGCACGCACACGAGCATTTATACTTCTCAATTTGGCAGGCTCGGAGGCTATCAGGTGAGAATGTTCTTTTGTATATGTACCCGCTGTTTATGTAGGAGAGGGAGAAAACTGCCAGATCACCGATCAAGCTGAAATGCATGAAGATCTAGAATGCTTAAAGCGTAAATTCCGAGAACTGTGTAACACTCAGATGAATATAATGATTGAGAGACATAAATTCAATGCAAGAAATCAAAAGCCTGGTGAAACTATTGAAACATATGTTACTGACTTAAGAAATAAAGCAAAGACATGCAGATTTGGGATCTATAAAATGATTTAATAAAGGACTGCCTTGTATGTGGCATTAATAATGATACAGTGAAGAAAATTCTAACATGTGACAGTGAATTAAAATAATGCAAAGCTTTGAAATTTGCCAGATACATGAAATCAAAGAAAAACATACTAGTATGCTTGCTATATCTGCTGCTGGAAATGTCGGCAGTGTGCAACCAATAACTAAGGCAATATGGCCTCATAAGTGTAAACTGAGGTGCTATGCCACACTACCTCCCACTGTTAATTGTTGCAATTGTGGAGGCAGTCACGAACCTAAATGAGAAAAGTGCTTAGCCTGTAGTCAGCAGTGTCAAAAATGCAGACAGTGGAATCATTTCAAAAAGTTCAGCAAATCAACACAGACTCATAATAAATTTAATCCAAAGAAGACAGTGGATCAAATTGAGACTGTAGCAGAACCTAAGAGCAGTGATGCAACATCTTCCTTTTCTTTCTCACAACTGTTATTCTCAACTAATTCTATTTCACTCAAAATTGGAATCATACACAACTGTAAAACACCTGCAGTTCCTTCTGGAGCTACAGTCTAAGCAAATATCCTTACTTATATAGCTACATGACATGTATATATAACTGTATATAAGTTTTTTTTTGTATCTACATTTCAATTTAATTTCACTTGTTATGTTAGTTTGCTCTAAGTAATGTTCTGTTTTTTTAGTTCAATCAATGTGCTAAACTCTCTATGTAATTATTTGTTTTTAGTTATATAACTGTTAATATCCTACTCTATATGATCACCCATTTATATACTATTGTTAATCTCAAAAGTGCATTCAGAATGTTTTATTTTTGTTGTTTGTTTTTTTTTTAAATTATATTGTACTGGAGCTTTTCTCCTCTGGTCGCCACTGAAAATGGGCCTTGGCTCAGCTGGATTAACCCAGTGAACAAATGTCAAATAAATAAATAAATGTTGATGGCATTTCTGTGGTCAGCGAAACAATTGATATAGTGAATTCCCACATGTCAGCAAAGAGTGAAATATTTTGCACTGTACAAATTAATGAGAAACCAGTAGAGCTTAAAGTAGACACTGGATCCAAACATAATGTCATGCCAGCAAAAGCTTATACAAAAGTTAAAGCTGGAGAGAACCTTGACTCAACAAGGAGCACAAAACTAGTTGTTTATGGTGATGAAGTAATTCAGACAGATAGCACTGTAGTTCTTTCTTGCCATTTTACAGGTAACACCTATAATTTACAATTCTATGCAGTCAGAAGTGATGTACAGTCATTAGTAGGCCTAGAAGACAGCCTAGAATGGGACTGATTTCACTCAGTAAAGAAGTTCATCATCTAAATACAAATGAAAATTAGCTTTTTGTAACATATCTTTAAAGAGTAGGATGGCTCAGTGGTGCAGCAGTTGTGCTGTCACCTCACAGCAAGATGTTCTCTGGTTCAATTCTCTGCTGAGGTGCCTTTTTTGCGAAGTCTGCATGTCCTTCCTGCATTTGTGTTGGTTTTCTCTGGGTGCTCTGGTTTTCTCCCATGTTACAAAACCATGCATCTGGAGAATTTCTCCCCAGGCTGCTGCTGAAAATTGGTTTTGTTCCAAGTCGGACTTTCCCGGTAAACAAGTTAATAAATGAATAATAAATGAATATGCCAACATCTTCAAAGATGAAATTGGTAAGCTTCAGGTTACATATTCCATGAAGCTGAACCATGAAGTAAACATAGTTGTTAGATCTGCATTTAAGCTCCCAGTAACAATACAAAGTAAAGTAAAAGCAGAATTAGACAAGATGGTAAATAGGTGTTCTTACTCTTGTGGCAGAGCTTACTGAATGGGTATCATCAATGATTGCTACCTACAAGAAGAGCTGAGATGACATTCGGATATACATTGATCCTAGAGACTTAAATAAAGCCCTTAAACGTCATCACTGAATGCTCACAGTAGAGGAGGTAGCAGCACTAATGCCAAATTCAACTGTTTTCTCAGTTTTAGATGCCAAGAACTCTTTTTGGCAAATCTTGCTGGATTACAGATCTTCTTTATTAACAACATTCGGCACACCATTTGGGAGATTCAGGTTTTTGGGATCAGTTTCACCAGTGATGTATTCCAACATGCCATGGGACAGATATTTGCTGGATATCCTTGTGCTATTATTGTGGATGACATTATTGTTGGAGGCAATGGAGAAAAGGAACATAACAGAAATAAGAATGTTCTAGACTGTGCTCATGAGGTCAACCTCAAGCTAAATCCTTTAAAATGTAAATTTAAACTGAAAGAAGTCACCTAAGTTGATCACCTGATTGCAAGTTCAGGGCTACAGCCATATCCATTGAAGATAACAGCAAACAAAGAAATACCAGTCCCAGAGAATATTACATCTTTACAGCATTTCCAGGGTATAATTAACTATTTGGAGAATTCATCTCAAACCTTAGTGAGCTTTCCCCACAATTGCACGAGTTGACACATAAGGAAACAAAATGGTATTGGCTTGTACAGCACCAAGAGGCATTTGATACTTTAAAAAAGAGAATTGTCAATCCACCCACACTGAGATGCTATGATGTTGATAAGCCTGTGACACCTGTCAGTATGGACTTGGTGCAGCATGCCTTCAGGAGGACACTCCAGTTGCATATGCATCCCATACCTTGACTCAAACAGAGATGTGCTATGCACAAACAGAAAAAGAACTTCTTGCAGTTGTGTTTGCATGCTCCAAATTCAATGACTATATATATATATATATATATATATATATATATATATATATATATATATATATATATATATATACAGAAGGCCAATTCAGGCTGAAATAAATCACCAACCACTAGTAACAATTTTGACCAAGCCGATAGATGCAGCCCCATCAAGATTTCAACACATGATGTTAAAGCTGCAAGAATACAACTTTAGCATCATCTACATAAAAGGTAAATACATGTATCTTGCTGTTGCCTTATCACAAACACCAAGAAAGATGACAGAACAACACAAAAATGAGGCAGCTGATTTTGAAGTCATGAAAGTCATCATCACTGCATGATGAGTTAAGAAACCATGCCACTACAGACTTAGTTCTTCAAAAACTAAGTAATATTATCAACTAAAGCTGGGCAACACATCAAAGAAGTCTGCCATTTGAAATTCAGCAGTATTTCTCATTCAGGGATGAGCTCATGGTAGAAGATGGCATCATTATGAAAGGCCCAAAAGTCGTAGTCCCTAAATCATTGCAAAGAGACTATATAAAAATTCTACACAGAAGCCATCCAGGCATGGAGTCAACTAAAAGTAGGGCAAGAGACAATGTGTTCTGGCTCTCAATGTCTACAAATATTGAAAGAGAGACATTTTCATGTTCAGCTTGCAATAGTAACAAATCACATCAGCAAAAAAGAACATCTTCACATAATCCCAATCCCTGATTTACCATGGTCAACAGTAGCAGTAGATATTTTCAGATGGAATGGTCAACATTACCTGGTACTAGTTGATTCATACTCTGGATGATTTGAAATTGACTTACTCTATAATTTAATATCTAGCACAGTAATTATAAAACTAAAAAAAGCACTTCTCAGTCCATGGAAGTCCACATAAAGTCATCTCAAATAATGGTGCACAATTCACTAGTCAACGTTTTAAAGAATTTGCTGCATCTTGGGATTTTATTCATGTAACCAGCAGCCCAGAATACCCACAAGCTAATGGTCTGGCTGAACGTGCAGTCTGCAGTGCAAAACATTTAATGGAAAAGTCTAAAAGAGATGGTACTGATGTATTCTTTAATTTACTAAACCTTCGAAACATTCCCTTTCACCAGACACCTGGTTCACCAGCTCAAAGACAAACAGGAACAACTCTTCCGATTAGCAAACAGCTGTTAGTCCTAACCTCAAAGAAAAATAATGTAGTCAAAACTCAACTATTAAAAAAACACCACTCACAGAAGTTATTCTGTGACAAAACCAGCAGACCTCTTTGACCATTGTTGCAAGGTGAAGTTGTTAGAATGCAGACTCCGAAAGGTCATGATCATGTAGGAATTGTGAGGGACATTTGTGTTGAACCAAGGTCCTACATAATTCGGTCAGAAGGAGTAGACTACAGAAGAAATTGCCTGTCACAGAGCCAAAGCCACAACAGACTGTGTGTACTAGTGATTTCAGTTCCTTGATTGAATCACCAACCAATCAACTCCAAGAAGACCAACAGCCTTATTCAAACAGTTCTGAAGTACAAAGTAATTGAATAAACTTCTAAAGACAGTTCCTATTTCTAATTCAGATCAAAATCTGTATGTAACGCGGGCAGGAAGAGTCTGCAAACCCAGTCCTAAATATGCACAGTGAATTGGACCTGAAGTCAGACAGGCTATGTTGAACTGTTAATATAATGTTTACTTATTGAATGTGTTTAAAGAAAATATTAAAGCAAACTTTGTTCATGTATTTGAAATAAGGAACAAAGTTAAAGAGGGAGGATGTTGAACAGTGACAATGTTCTGTTGTTTTGTACCTTGGCAGTGACTGTAGTAAAGGCAGTACGTGGGGAGGTACTAAGCAAGTCTTGGATGTGCATGCAGATGGATTTATGCTGGTGTACAATAAACTGCTGATAACTTGCAATCTCGGGTCCACTCGTCATTCGATACCTATGAATGGGGGGGGGTTAGATGAAGATAACTGAAGCATTGGGGACGGAGAATCACAGGAGAATGCATGAGAACTGAAAGCCTGATGGCTGCTGAAAGGAAGGAAGATTAAGAGAAAATGTGCCTCCATGGATCACTGTGAAAAGAGGAAACTGTTGAAAAAATGACTGGAACAAACAACCAATTGTTGTGAGAAGGTCTCTAAACAAATGGAAGGTTTTGAAGAAATAATGGTGCTTAGTGAGAAAATGTCCAGAATCTATTTTTATGGCAATTACTTTCTTATTGTTTCCTTGAATCTTAGAATGTCAGACAACCACTCATTATTTTATTCAAGCATGTCTTTCAACAGCTGTCCTGAAGTACTAAATAGCAAAATAAAACTGTTAGTCTAACCTTTCATGATATATAGTAGCATAATAAATGCTTTAGTTTTCATTAATTGTAATCAAACCATGCTTGGTCTGTATCAGTCAGACTCTAGCAATAAAAACAAAAAACTATAGGTTGCAAATTAAACATGGGCAGCAGTGTTAAGTTTGTAGCAAAGGAAACATCTTCCAAAAATGCTAATCCTTCCATATCACTAAATATGTGTTTAAAACTAGAAGATGAAACAACAGTGTTGCTGGTTAACAGAAAGCATCATTGAGAGCTAGTCAGACATGGGAAACTAAAGAACGCAATAACTGAAGTGAATTTGGAACCATTCAGATAACCAAAGGTAACAGTGACTTATTACATATTTTATTTTTTTATCATTTGTTTACCAGGAAAGTCCAACTTGGAACAAAGCCAATTTTCAGCAGAGGCCCAAGGAGAAATGCTCCAGAAGTATTTCATTGTAACATGGGAGGACACCAGAGTACTCAGAGGAAACCCACACAAATGCAGAGAGAGGACATGCAGACTCCACACAGAAGGCACCCCAGCCAAGAATCAAACCAGACAACCTCTTGCTGTGAGGCAACAATGCTATTGCTGCACTACTGCCCCATCTGTATTGATGTTTTTTCAGTGTGTGTGAACCAAAGTAAACACTGGCTTGCAGGAAATCAGGGGAAAAGGGGATAATTGTTTATATGTATCTACAGTAGGTGTAGGGTAAGGGTGCACCGTTATTTCCTAGGGCGGGACAATGCATGTTTTTCTTCCTAAGAAGATCAGGCTGCAAGCAGTAGCATACCAAAGCAGTAATCCTGGGCAGTTTATTCTTCTTGCATATTCCAACTAACAGCTTCTGTAAGTGCAGAGAATAAGTCCAAATGCTTTAAATGACTCAACAGCTTTAAGTAATACAGCATTACCAAATAATCCAAACTAAAAAAAAAAAAACAGTATTAGCAAAAGCAGTGAGAATAGGCCAACAGTTGAGAAACCCAGATGCACAGACCAGCAGATGTAACAATTACCAAGGAGGGCTCAGAAGGAGCTTGAGTTAGATACTAATTGCATGGATTGCTAGACCTCTAAAACATAATATACCAAGTCAAATGAACCACTGAATACACGGGATAATGCAGTTTCCTAAAATACTCCACCTGTATGTTTTGACCTTGCTGCTGTACATAAATCTATCCAAACGAAAGAAAAAAAATCCAAGCAATTTTATGCTAACCATATAGGTTGCTTCCAGACTACAATAGCTTCTTGCTGTATGGGGCAGAAAGGATGAATTTGCTATATTCACTTTTGCAAATGATCAAAAGAAACTGCATATGTATGCTCAAAGTAATTGCCCCATGGTGAATCAAGTATTCATGACTATGAATAACTGTGTACTGCAAAAAAGTACATATTGAACAGAGCACTGCAAATAAAGGCCCGGTTAAAGGAATAATTGTAGTCTATTCAGATAGCCAGTCAGTACTGTTAGCAAGTAATTTGCCATGCTGTCATGAAGCACAAGGCCTGAATGCAGACACTAAAATGTAACACCTATCCTTAGACCCTCAAAATAATGCTTATGTCTGCGTCCTTCTTCATATGTACACAAGCACTGTGTTATCTGTAGAGTTGCCACCACTTCTGATGTCCTAAGTGGGACATTTTTGTTGAAATGCCAGATTTTGCAGGATAAATAATACTCACAACCACTTAAAAGACCTGAACTCCATTTGTGTGCCAAAATAAAAGCTTATTCTCATAGCATTTTTGTTCCTTATGCTGTTTTATATTATATTTAGGTGTTTCAGATACAAAATAATTGTTTTATCCAAATGTTAAAGAAAATTAAGGATATATTATTTTCCTAAAATCTCAGGATGTTTGACATTTTTTCATTTTTATTAGAGGACAAACTGCCAAAATAGGTTGTATTGTGCAAAGAGGGATAGGTGGTAACTCTAGTTATCTGCCATTGAATGCTGATGAATTCTGCCTGTAATTGTCAACAGCACTGCCATTATAAAGTGATGGGAATAATGATAATAATGAGGTGAAGCAGGGCATGCTGGGAATCCAGCACACATTTATAGATGTAACTAATCAGGCCACTTCTCTGCATTTCTTTTTTGAAAGAGACCTTTTCCACTGCACTTTTGTAATATTTTGTCTGATGTTTTGAGAAATTCATTTCAATGCATACAATATGACTTGAATGACATGTCTGGAGGGGGGAGCTCAGAGCTTGAAACAAGTAAGAAATCAATGCATTATCTTTGAATGGAATAATATATGGTATCAGTGTTCAAATTCACATTGGTTATCATTCACCTGACCAGCTACATCCTCACACACCTCTGCATCCACCTCCCCTTACTTACTTTGTCTAGCTTGCACCTTCAGTTACAATCACCAGATCATGAAAAAAAGTTTATTTTGTACCTTCAGAAGCAAAGAAATACAGTTATTATTAAAATGTATTAACAACATTGATAGCCTCATCTTACTATCCAGTTTAGCATTACATAATTTATTTACTTGAGCAGAAACTGGAAGACTTAGCATCTGTAAAAATCTTATTCTGTGGCTTTGACAGAGCTAGTCTTTACGCTGCTGTTTAATGTGGCTGTTTTATTTTTATTTTTATTTTTTCTTCAATTGCATGGCTTTTTTCAAAATATGATGACCTCTTCCATCCCGCATTATTTAATGAATTTTCATGTATATTATTTATACTGTATTTTCCATTTGTTGACCTACTGTTGGTTTACTGGTGATAACCTCCCATTGACTTTACCTTCTACCATTGTTAATTATAAGGACTGGCCTTATTCATCTTTTAGAAACTGCATCTTGTGCCTTCTTTTAGTTATTTTTTTTACTGCATTTGTATTCCTGCTCCTTCACATCAGCCAGTTACACACACACACACACACACACACACACACACACACACACACACACACACACACACACACACACACACACACACACACACATCATCATAATGCCACTAGCATAAAAGTATAAACAACTATTTAAAAACTTAAGAAGCATTTGCTATTTTGGAAGGAACATAGACACTAGGCTATTCTCTGTGTTTTGGTCAGTCTTTTTTTCATTTAAATCACATTTTGAGGGCTTTCATTCATTGTAAAGTTTTCAGTTGAACTTCATCAGTAAATGACAGCTACATTGACGTGCAATCTTCATACAGTCAAAGGACATTATTAGGCTAAATGGCCTAAATTAGGCCATCATGACATAAAATCTGCACCATAATTATACCATGTAAACAAAAACTGATATGACTGAAGATAGTAGGAGTACATGCATATGTGTGCATGTGTTTGATTGTATTACATACTGCCTCTGTCCATATGTGCCACATGCACCACGCCATGACAAAATTAACAATCACTCATCCAGTGGTCTGGAGATGGCTTCCAGAGGCCATGAAAGGGCTGTGCTGCACAATGTGTGTATGCATCTTTGAGATGATGACATTCTCCAGTGTTCTGCAAAAAGGATGTTATATTGACAGAGGGGGGAAAAGTGGATGATAGATTCATGTTAAAGGTTCTCCTGAGTAGGAGTTAAATGAAAAGAGATTCAGAAGATCATATAATGACCATAGTATACCACCAGCCACACACACAGCAGTCAAGTGAGGTCAGATTTGAACATTAAGCCTTTGTTCATAGGTTCATAGCTTCATAGGTGTGTACTAGGCTAACGGCCCTGGAGCCTTTACAACCCTAACCCAAAACAATTCCCCATGCACTGTGCCACCCAGTGTTAGTTCACAGTGCCCATATCCAGTAGGTTAACTGGAATGATCCCTGGAGTAAACTTTCTGTTATCCATCCATTCGTCAAGATTTCTCTTGAAGAGGGTCAGCAAGGTGCTCTGCTTGACATGAATGGGAAGCTTATTCTAGAGTACAGGCAGTCTTTGGGAGATGAACCTGTCCCTTCAGCATGTTCTGTTAATTGTGGTAATGAGGCTGTGATCTCTGGAGTGTGTGGTATGCAAGTTATATTCCATACAAAGCAACACTAGCACCACCACAGATGTCTAACTTTAACACTGTCACAGTGCACTTTATAAAGGATGACAACATCATTGCATGCCCAGAAGAAGATGTTAGGAGGAGTGTCGGACATAGATGAGGCATCACATCTCAGTGTAAAATTGTCTCCAAACTCATATTTGAATGAACACATGCATTTTCTGCTGGGAAATTGGAACCACAAACTAGCTATACAAGCTAAAGAACACAATAGCTAATGCTCATGCCAGCAGAGGTACCTGAGTATAATACTGTCAGAGTGCACTTTATAGGGGGGGGGTCACATCATCATTGTTTGTCAAGAAGTGGATGTTTGGAGGAGTGACTGATATAGCTGTGGACTCACACACTGTTATAAAGTTGTCCACACACTGACAGTTGAATGGACATGCACACACACTCCCTATCTATCTAGTTACACAAGCTAGAAAACACAGTATTTAATGCTAGTGCCACAGCACAAGTCTAACTTTTACATTGTCGTAGAACACTTTATAGCAGATGACATCATCAGTGTATGATGAGACAAATCTGTTGGTAGTAGTGTCTCACATGTGGCTTTAAAGTGTCTCCTGATTGATAGCTGACCAAATACACACAAAGTGACTGCAGAGAGATTATAACCCCTACCTCAGGGACGTCGGGAGGCATACTGACTGTACGCATTTCAGTACAGTTTATCTGTAGTGGGGGGTAGAATCTGGCTGGCTGTAGGACCCATGATTGTGAAGTCAGCAGCCTGTTAGCTACAAACCACTGGCTGCTGATTGGTCCAGACTCCTGCTTTAGTTTAGAGAATCTAGGAGTAGACAGCAAATATTAATAGAGAGAGTGCATGATAGTCTAATCTTCCAACTTCCAGTTCCACTTGACCTGCTTTGGCTTATCTTTATATTGTGTATTGCTGCAGAGATTTGTACCTGAATCATTTGTATGTAAGTTATTTTAAGTTTTTGGTAATAATATCGCAGACGCAGTAGTATACAATGAAGTGAACTAGTGGCAGTTGATGGTCAATTTTGCTGATTTTCACAACTTCGCAAGAGCATTTGTTTTTTTTTTCGGATTTCCATGTGCTTGCATACCACTCGCGAGCCACATGCATGCTAGTATTATTTTCCTCGACAGCTTTCTTTCTTTAAAATCACATTTAAGTGCATCTAGGTGTAATATCTGAGTGTGACTGGCAGTTGCAGATGAGAAGACTAAGGCACGCACACCTCTCAACTGCCCGGTATTTGGTAATGTCTATGTACTGTTTGTTTTCCAATCACATCTAAAAAATAATTTAACTGAGCAGTGAGTGGCATGTGGTGTTTTTAAAATCTGACTACTAGTCAGTAAAACCCGCCAAAGAACAAACGCGCACACGCAAAAACATTATGGCAGTCGTATGTTTGAAACAAAACCAGCCAGCGTTGAGAAGAACACTAAAAATATGTTAATAACAACTTTTAAATATTTAGCGACTGTCTCTAACAATTCTTTATTAAAGAATGGTGAAGTGCTTACCATATTTTTGGTGTTCTGTTCACAGTGGCTGGTTTTGCAGCCATCTTCATAGTTCAAAATTCCCTCTGCATCCCGAGCCTGGCGGCTTCGTGATAGAATTCTCATAAGGTGTTCTGCTCTTAATTTGTAATAGAAATGTAACTGATGTCTAGCAACACCTATGTAACATCTGTACTGCAATCTAAGCAATATTCACTGTGGTATCTGAAATAGATATAGAAACTGTTTTAAATCAATTACTCAATGATTGATACTGCTCGCATTTAAAATTGGCCACTACTGTGTTGTGTAGAGTTACTTGTGTCATGTCATGCCTTCGTAAAGGGTGCATCTGTGCTTTATCTACTGGAGGAGGGTAGTGCTATGATTTGAACTTCTGAGTAGGTCTGTTAGCTGTATTTAATTCCTGCCAAACTCAAAGGTGGATTTAGCAACAACTTGTTTTATATAGTGTTGTATGCTAGGTTGAACTGTATCTCTAATTAGCTTTTGTACATGTGAACAGCTCTGCGATTAGTACTACAGACTTATGTTGCTAGTCATCTATTATTGCGGTGATTCCTTATAATGTATAGCTAATTCCCTTTAATGAACAAACTGCAGTATTGCATTGTAAGAGAATGTTCTCTTGTAATAGGCAACAACACTTTAAAATTCAAAATTCCCTCTATGCATCCCTCACTACCTTTAGCCAAGTTAATAGCTGCATGATCGGTAGCTGATTGAACAAGCCGCTACCAGGAACGACCATAACGCTCAATTGAAACCATCCTTTAGTCATTCAAACAATTATAAAGTATGATAAGTGTTTTATCTCCCTTAACCAATTGTAGCCTACTATTTGATTAAACCAGTGATTTTGTTGGGCAAGATACCTAAGTGAGCACGATATTATGAACGCTTAGCCTACCTATTCCCTGACTTGTTTCTAGCTACGCCTCCCTATCCCCGGTTCTATTTGTCTCCTGAAAAGGTTCAAAAGTTTAATTTGGTATTCTTATTATTCTAACCCTCTCCCGGTGAATTAAAGTACCGCTGGAAAGTGGAAATCCCCGTAGAAAGTAATAAGGCAATACTGATGTGTATCTCTTCTGTATTGGGCTAATTTTACTTGCAGATTGTTTTTTTTTTAACCAATATACACTCTGATTCCAGTGCAGCCCCGCTCCTCTCCCCCACCACTTACCACTCGTACAACCCTCACCTATCTTACTTAGTGATATATCAATATAGAACTCCTCTCCTACATATCTATTATAAGCAACCAAACTTTCCAAGCACCCTCTATTAATAATGTCACCCAAACCACTCACCCTCCTACAAAAAACCCTACTCGGTATAACTCCTATTACTACCATGCTCCTCCTATCAGCCTTCACCACCTATCATATTCAATTTCAACACAGTATAACCCCTTTCAGGCAAACTGGAACCCACAGTTATTACTTAGCACAACCAACCTTTCGTGTAGCTCCACACCTTTTCCAACCCTCACAAACAACATATCGTCCATATAACTTGCTTCATCCTACTAAATTATCCCACCCATCCCTAAAACACACCAAATTCATCAAGATTAACAAACTCTATCAATATATATAATAAAGAAACTTGCATGCTGTGGAGACATACATCCCAATCCAGGTCCAAGCACAGCACACCAATCATCCCAAGCCATAATCAAGCCAAATCCTTACTCCAGAGGCAACAAAACTCCCTCCTTTACCTTAACCTAAATATGAGAAGCATCCTGAACAAAATCCATGACCTCCATGCCCTGATAGCCCTATACAAGCCAGATATTGTCTTACTAACTGAGACATGGCTAAAACAAACAGAGGAAGTTGCATTTTTTAAGATGTCTCCTATGGTTTAAAAATGCATCAGAGATTAAGTGCCAAAGGGCATTCCCATACAAAGCATAAAAGAGCAAAAGGTTTTTACATGAATATGTAAATACTGCTAGCTGTTATCAAGTTTATACATTCTTCATCCTCTTTTGCTTCTTGGAATGTAACCCTTTGGTTACATTTAACCATGCACTGTATTAATATCTTGTTTTTAAATCATTGGTTCCCAGTTATTACTCCCACAGGGCATGATAAATGCTTTGCAACTCCAGTCAGATTGTTCTTGTAAAATAAAAGTGAACTAAAAATGTAAGACTATCTTATCACAATGTGTTTTGGGCATGTCAGCCTTCCAGAGACTGAATAAAATGTATTCTGTCTTTTACATCCTTAGATGTTTAAAATTTTAGCCTAGTTAATCTACAAAAGTGCTGAGTTTAGTGAACATTAATATGAAGCAGTAAATGGGAACCTTGGAGGAAATTATTCATTTTGATGTAATTTTGTGGTTACTATGCATACAGACTGCTGAAGAAATTGTTGGGGAAAATGTTTTGTTTTTGTGCTTGTGCATACATGGAAAAGTAATTAAAGGAGCCTTGGGGGGAAATGATTCATTTTGATGACATTTGGTGGTGCTTGTGCATACATGGACAAACCTGACTGAAGGTGTCATTGGAGAAAATGTTTCATTTTAGTGCTTGTGCATACATAAAAGTACTGAAGGGGTCATTGGGGAAAATGTTTAATTTTTGTGCTTGTGCATACACTGGTATACATGCGTGTGCCTTGGTATTTCTATTTAACTGGTATACGTGTGTATTTGGGTGTGTGTGGGGTACAACTCCATTGGAATTAAGTCTGCAAAATTTTAAATGGGAAGGTTTGGTATTTCTATTTAACTGATATACGTGTGTATTTGGGTGTGTGTGGGGTACAACTCCATTGGAATGAAGTCTGCAAAATTTTAAATGGGAAGGTATTTTGTTTTTTGACCCATGAAGATATGAAATGCTCAAGCTGCTTCATCATGCAAGTAATTACCATCCTAGCATACGGCTGACTATGATCATTCAGGGAGCAGCATTGTGAAAGGGGCGTGGCCTGGTCAGCAGTTTAAGTAAGTGCACGGACAGCAATGTGTACATGTGGGTGTGGCTTGTGAGTTTGGCTTGTTGGGGGCAGCATTCTAGGAGCTGTGAGTACAAATCTGAAAATCCTGCCTACATCCCTGCCCTACCTACCTAGGTTATACAAGCTAAAAAGCACAGCACTTAATGATAACACCATGTCATAAGTCTGACTTTCATTGTGTCAGAGAATACTTTATAGCAGATGACATCCTCAGTGTATGGTGAGAAGAGGATGTTGGGAGGAGTGTCTCACATGCTGCTCTAAAATGGTCTCCAGAATGAGAGTTAACTGAACACACACACAATTTAACTACAGTGAGATTAGCACTCCCATCCTTTTAGTTACACAAGTTAGAGACCACTGCACTTAACACTAGTACCATGACACAAGTTAGCCTTTCTTGTTTTCAGAGGAAACATTATAGCAGATAACGTCATTAGTGTCTGGTGAGAAGAAGATGTTGGGAGGAGTGTCTCACATCCTGCACTAAAATAGTCTCCAGAGTGAGAGCTAACTGAACATACACACATGTTGAGTACAGTGAGATTAGTATTCCTATCTATATAATTACACAAATTAGAGAACACAGTACTTAACAAAAGTGCCACTGCACAAGTCTGACTTTTGTATTGTCAGAGACTTTATAGCAGATGAGATCATCAGTGTCTGGTAAGCAGAATATGTTGGTAGGACTGTGTCACATGCTGCTTTAAAATGGCCTCCAAGATGAGAGCTAACTGAACACACAAACTTATAGAACCCCTAACTATGTAATTACACAAGATAGAGAACACAGTACTTAAGGCTAGTACCATGGCACAAGTCTGAATTCTATATTATCAGAGAAGACTTGACAGCAAATTACATCTTTAGTCTATGTTATGGGAATCAGATGTTGGGAGGACTGTATGAAACTGGGGTCTATTTCAGAAGACTGAAAAACCAAAAGACTGAAACAGAAAAGACTGAAAATTTCAAATCAGGGCACACAAGTCTAAGTAAATATGTCTTCAGTAAATAACAAGTCCCTTCCCTTCTCTTGTGTGTAAGAATGATGTTGAATGAGATAGAGGATAACTGGGCAATAACTATAGTAATACATACCAAACACCTATTTACATAGTGCATCTCCAAGAAACTGATTTGCTCAAACAATGGCAAAGTGTTAGTGCATGCAAAATTCCCATTTCATAAATACTTGAACTTGAGAATTTGTTAGGAATATATGTTAATGTGAGAAATAGCTAACAGATACTATGCTATTCATACTTTAGTTTATATTGGAAATGCTTTTTTATAACTTTTATAACATGAAGAATTGTATTGTTGCAATTGCATTCCCCATTTCAGTGAAGTTAAGTGACAAGAAAACACGATTCTTTACTTAAATGGAAAAAATATTAATATTTTTATTGCTTCATCTACCTTCACACAAACAGGCTAAGCAGTGGTGCGCAGGATGTATAGTCATTAGCACTCTGGACAGTACAGATTGCAAAAAATACACCAGCTGCCTACTTTTCCCTGTGGCAGGTAGTGCAGGAGAGTAAGTTCATAGTCAGAACACAGATAACTCAATGGTTTCAAGTCCAGGTCATTCACTTTTTAACAGATGGTGTCAGGATGCCATTAGCTAAGCAAATATGATTATTACTGTAAATGTGACAAACAATGACTACAGTAAAGTATGTGTCTTACACAATTTTTTTACCATTAATGCCTACATCTATACAGTGTTACAACTATTAGCTGCTTTGCAGGCCTCACTGCAAATCGCAATTTAATTGTGTGTACAGCTTTCTAGAAATGGCAGAGGGTGGTACATGTTTTTGAAAAGAGAAGGCTTAGGAGAGGGACAACAGGCATATGACAAGCAGAACAAGGTTAGCTAAATACGTGAGAACAGTGGGTTTGGATGTCACTTCAGATACTCATGTTTGGGTGGTAATCAATATATCTCTAGAGAAAATCATAATTTTTCAAACTTGATATGTGGATAATTAAATACATCATACACATATAACATTACACTAAGAAATGATGAGAGATGCATCTAGAATTGAACCCTTGAAGCTACTGTAAAAAATTCTTCAGCACAGTGATTTATGTCAACACTCCACAGATTAATTTGCATTTAACTACATTCAGCAGTCCAAATAACTGTCAGAGTAAATCTTTCAAAGTACTGTCTTTACTTTGGTTTAACTCTGTGTTCCTCTAGCTCAGTGAGTTTAAGCAGCATTGCATGGAGATAACCAGACTAGTGCAAACAATGGCTAAAACTCATTAGGTTTTGCCATAGGACATGATTAGCCATTTTCTGCCACTCAGCATTGGTGTGCAATGCCAAATTCCACACAAATGCAGAGGACAAAAAGTGAAGACTTTATTAGGGGCTATTTCTGACCATATGTGTGGTATGTGATTCTATTTTTTGACCAGATTAAAGATGTAAAATGGGGAAGATCAGAAAATGGTGAAAAGGGGGGCAAATAGGGGGAAGAAAAAAGGTGAAGCAATAAACGCATTTGCAGGAGGGAATTAGGAAAGAACCATAGCTATCCACATTTTTAACACTGTAATGTGAACATGTATAGAAAATTGGGTGGATCTGAATTGCCACCACAACAACAACTCAGTCATGTTGTACAGCCAATTGGACCAGATTAAGTGTGTCAAGAAGACACATATACAAAGTGGAGAGCTATGCATGTGACAATTTATTTTGTGGGACAGGTGCCCATTTTTTTATACATTAATTAATTAATTTATTTATTTATTTATTTATTTATTTATTTATTTATTTTATTTTGGGGGGATTTCAAGAAGAGAGGAATATTGGGGAAGGGATATAGGAATTTGAGGGTCAGGTAATTAGAGTAGGCAAGGAAGAAGGTGCAGACAAACAGGAAAAACAAGACAAACAAAGGGATGGTGATGGACACAAAAGGTTGGGGAAGACCATGATTGGGGATAGGTAGGGACATTGGAAGCACATGCCTGTCAAGCATGGGAACAGTGAGAATCTAATCCTCACTCTCAAAACTGTCATCACTGTCCCCTTCCTTGGTTCCCTGTGAGATTGCTTGATGTGGGGGGGGGTTGTTTTTGTATTCTAAGGAGCAACTTCTCCAGATGGCTGAGGTGGGCACCAATGCTAATTTCTAAAACTTCAAGCACCATCCCTGGATGTTATTAGTGGGTGAAGTAATCCCCACCTCCAACAAAACTCCCAGATGATACCAAAGCACAAACAGCCAGGGCAAAGCAACCTGATGTGGATGGGCCAGGTAGTGCAGGGGCTGCAGAGGTGGTGCTGCCAGGTTGTGTCCTAAATGTGCTGGGTATTGGTGTGGCAGCCAGTGATCAGTTGGCAGGTTGAGCTGCAGTGGTTGGCCTACCTCCCTGTGCTGATTTTTGGCAGAAAGATAAGGCAATCAGAATGGTGTGTACACACATACATATACACACACACACACACACACACACACACATATATATATATATATATATATATATATATATATATATATATATATATATATATATATATATGGGTCTACTTTGACCCATCAAAATTACAGTTCAATGAAATGTAAACACAAACTTTTTTTGCGAAAGTACATTTTCAGAAAAATGCACTTTTGTGAAATGCAAATAAACCGAAAAAAAACACAATACGATCCATGTTTATGCAGGAGGGCAGGCCCCCATGCACCCCACACCCCTGATACTTTTATATTCTCACTCTGAGATTGCACTACAGTGGGGAAAAGGGAATATTCCCTTATCTCTGCAGTGCCCCGATCTAAGCAACACCCCTCATTGCTGTTCGCTTGGTTGCCTTTTCACGAAAGTGCATTTTCACCTGTTTATGTTTCATTGAAACATAATTTTGATGGGTCTACCTTTTGTGAAAAGCAACTTAGTAAACAGCAACGGGGGCCCCCTGCATAAACATGGTTCGTGTTGTTGTTTTTTTTCCATTTATTTGAATTTTGCGAAAGTGCATTTTTGTGAAAATCCCTTTAGTGAAAAACAGTCTGTTTGCATGTTGTTGAAACGCAATTTTGATGTGTCAAAGTAGACCAATATATATATATATATATATATATATATATATTTTTTTTTTTTTTTTTAAGCGAGATAAGAGGAGGGGTGAGACAAAAAAATGAAAACAGGTGATTAGAACCATTATATGTTACATAACTTCTTTATTAAAGTAAATGTACTTTTATTATTATGTTAGCTATATAGCTTTCCAAATACAAAATAAGATTGTGAATTGTAAAAAATAATCCTCACAATATGCAGATATTGCATATATGATTTTAAATATAAACAGCATGGCATTAGAGCCAATTTAGTTGGAATTAAAATTAAGACTGATATGCCTGTAATTATAATGTATTGATACTTGTGAGAATTGAACCCCCCAAATCTGACTACATTATTATGCCTGCCTAATGCAATTACCAAGAGCTACAGAAGAAAGCATGCCTGTTTGCTTTTATGGTTAAGATCTGCATGCTTACATTGCTAGTAATGTATGGAAGAGCAATAACTTATTTATTTTATTTTTATTTATTTATTTATTTATTTATTTTACATTTGTTGACTGGGCTAGTCTAGCTGGATACATTTCCATTTTCAGTAGAGGCCCGGGGAGCTCCAATAGCAAAATTAGATAATCACTAGAACTATAAGATAACATAGAAATCATTGTTGTACCACAGTAAATGAAAGAAGTTCAATAACAATATATATGAAACAATAATAAAAATGGAGGAAAGTTGGTATTTACACTAGTATAGAAAATCATAATGGTCATGTGATGAATTAATTTACTGTAATAAAATTGCCATAACTTTAGTATACAATTATGGAGTAGATTTTACAGAAAGTAGCAGGAAAGGGTCTGCCAATATGTTCAATTGTGATCACCAGTTCAGTTTTCCTGAAGATTTTAAAGAAAAAATATGAGAGAATTTAGTAAGGTGAAGAAATAGGTTAGTGTAAGCAAAGGTTAGTCAGGTTTACAGAATGGACATAACCAGTGAGTTTTAAGGTGTATTTTGAGTTTTTGTTTAAAGAGAGGTAGGGAAGAGAGTGTTGTTAGTTCAATGGGAAGTAGGTTCCAGTCTTTTCCCAATGTGTTAGAAAAGAGGGAATTGCCAGCCTTGTTGTTAATTTTGGTTATGGTAGCTAGAAGGCTGTTAGAGGAGCGTAGTGAATTTAGGTTTTTATAGGGAATTATGAGACTTGATAGTATAGGAGTACTGTTAGTTTGGTAAAATATGTTGTGGGCCATGGTAAGTTGGAAGATTTTCAGAAGGTTTTGAAGTTCAAGCCAGCCTAGCTGCTTTAGATTTTGACAGTGGTGAGTTTGAAAGGGATTATCAGTGGCAAATCTGGCGATGCTGTTATAGGCATGCTCCAGTTTGACAAGGTTATTCTTTTTGAGGTTAGTGTATATGGGAGAAGCGTATAGAAGAGTAGAAATTAAATGTGAGTGTGCTATTTTGGTTTTGGCTGTTGGAGTTAAGAAAGTTTTGATTCGATATAAGGAGCCTATTTTCCTGTTGACAGTTTTAATAGTATTATTTATGTGACTATCAAATGTAAGATTGTTATCAATAGTAATTCCTAATAGTTCGGTTGTAGAGTCGGGGTGAATGATAGTATGATTATTGGAAATAACAGGGAAATCTATTGGGGTGGACTTACTGGTGGGTGTAAAGACAAGGAGCTTGGTTTTTTAGCATTGAGAAGGAGACAGCATTTAGTGAACCATGTTTCAACTGTGTTGAATACATTCTGAATGAGGGAATGTAGTGCAGATGGTGAGCTAGCTGAGCATATTAATGTTGAATCATCTGCATATTGAATGCAGGTGGAGTGTGGGATTGCTACATGCAGGTCGTTAATAAAAAGAGAAAAAAAAAGTGGGCCTAGAATAGAGCCCTGAGGGACTCCCAGGGTGACAGGTAGAAGGGATGATAGATTATATTCCCAAAGAACTGCTTGTTGCCTATTGGTTAGGTAGGACCTGAACCATTTAATAGCTAAAGAGTCAAGGGATAAGGATTCCAGAATGTTGATAAGAAGGGTATGGTTGACCATGTCAAATAAAGAGTGCTGATGAGAGGATGTTGTTATTTCGATTTTTATTTATGACATCTGTAAAGGATAACAGGGCTGTTGTGGTACTATGTGATGGCCTAAAACCGTGCTGGCATTTAGCTATTATGTTATTTTGTGTTAGATGTTTTAAAAGTTGATGAATGCATTTTTCCATGATTTTTGCTAATGGTGATAAGAGTGCTATTGGCCGGTAGTTGGAGTAGTCATTTGAGTTTCCACCTTTGTGAAGGGGAATGATATGGGAGATTTTCCAGATGTTTGGAACGTAACCTTCCTTAATGGTTCTGTTTATGAGGATGGATATAGGATAGGAAATTACTCTGGCTGCTTTTTGGAGGTATTCAGATGGTAAATGGTCAGCAGAAGGGGTACAAGGCCTGAGTTTTTTGGATGTATTTATAGATGAGAGTGGTAGGGATTGGTTGCATAGAGAAAGCTGATAGAGTACTGGGTAAGGAAGTGGCAAGGTTTGAGCTATCTTGGGCAAGTTGGCTAGCTAATGTTTGTATGGTATCTGTAAAGAAGCAATTAAAGGCATTGGCAGTTTGATGGAGGGTGTCTGGGTCTGCCTGAAGTGGGGTAGGTATATGGGAGTGCCCAGGGAAAGGAGTTTATTTACAGTAGACCAAACCTTTTGAGGGTTATTTTGGTGGTTGTCCTGAAGTTTACAATAGTAGTTTTTTTTGTATAAAAGTATTGCTTTTTTGTACTATTTCTCAGTTGTTTAAATAGTTGTTGATCAGATATAGTTTTGGTAGCTCTCCACTTTGCCCAGGCTTTATTTCTAAGTAAGATTTTTTGTTTGGTTTCTTTGGTAAGCCAGGGGGCTGGTTTGGCTTTCATTCTGATGGTTCTTTTGGGTGCATGCTTGTCAAGGATAGAAAGGAATTTAGAGTTTAGATAGTTGACAGCTTCTTCAAGTGGTAGAGATTTTAGAGGGTTCCATTCATAAGCGCTTAGTTCATTTTGGAATAATGTTGGGTTGAAGTGTTTGTTGGTACTTATGATTCTATTTATAGGGGGGTTAGAGATATTTTTATGCCTAAGGATATAGGTTAAAGTATGATCACTAACATCATCAGGTAGAGTTCCTACATTATAAGTTTGTTTTTGCTTATTTATAAGAATCCAGTCTAGGGTGCTTTCTTTATTGTTTGGTTTATTGATTCTTGTAGTAGAGGTGATAGTTTGACTGAATCCATGAATTAAAATTAAGACTGATATGCCTGTAACTTCAATACAATCATGTTCATTTGTGTTGCAGATATACCCCTTCCCTCTCTGAGTTTTTCTGATCTTTCAGCATGTACCTCCCTGTCCACTGAAATTTCCTGAGCAGCTGTAAAATAAAGAAGGAGAGAAAAAGAGATATGAAAGCATTATGCATACCAGTCTTGGCTAACTACAGGTTTCCGAATCATTTAAAGTTGCTTTATCTGTATACTTACACAACTGTAGAATGTCAGCAGTCCTAAACTCATCCATGCACTGGTTGGATTGTGCCTGGTTGCATCATTTCAGGTTATTATAATGGTGCCTGCATTGTTCCTCAGTGCGTGGTATGCCACTCGCACTGAAGACAGTCTTGGTCAGACTGTTCCAAACCTCAGCCTTATACTGAGACCTGGTATAGTTTCCCTGCAGCAGCCTACAACTGTAGGGCTTTATGAAGAGTGCAATAACTATATTTGACTCCTCCACACCCCACCATTAATCTCTGAATTGGGCACCATCCATCCCAGCTCTTGTCATGTTTGCACAGGTCCTCCAACAACAGTTAAAATGTTTTCATGCCAATTTGTGTTATCAAGTTTTACAGCTAGTATAAAAACCTAAACAACCATGCCAACTGCATGTGCATGATGTTAAGCAGACAGAAACATTGCCAAACAGAGAGAACCACAGTTTATGAAATAGTAAAGATAATGTGACATTTAGCATTAATTTATGGCATGTGTGCTGCTATACATGACAACAGTTTGTCCAATGGCTTTTAAGACCTGATTTTGGGAGGATCAATGGTATGACCTGACACATATGGCCTTACACACTGAAAAAATCAATTTGTATAATACGGGATTCAAACCTGTGTGGAAAAAAAAAAAAAAAAATATATATATATATATATATATATATATATATATATATATATATATATATTTCCACAGAGGTGTATTTTCCTCATTCTCATTGCCACAGAAGAAGTGTTTGCCTGATGAGGTCATTAATAATATACACATTAAAGAGTGAGTGATGCTATACTTCAATTAACCACGTATGTGTGTGGCATGAAGGTCCTGGTTTATGCATTCTCTGGTGTGATGTAGGAGTAATGTGTGAAAATATACTGGAATGCATATACTTGTATTACTTTCAGATTAGATTTTTGAGTTCTGGTTCAGACCACACAAAACATTCTGTTTTAATAGCTAGTACTGTGTGTATGTTCAATCAACCTGCTATACATAGTTATTTATATTTATATTATTATTATTTTAGTTAAAAATTACAGCAGAATACCATTAATAAAAAGTGGAGTGTGATGGATTAGAACCCTGGCTTAACTTTGTTCTGTCCGTGAACTTACGCTGGTTATACAGGAAATGCTATCCTGCAGCTGCATTTTTTACACTCTGTAATGTCTAGAGTGCTAATCGCCGCTTTGCCTGTTGTGCAAAGGAAGGTGAAGCACAATGTTTCATTTTTTTCCTTCAGCAGTGAAATGCGTTTGCACACAGGTGAGCAATGTGCAAATAACACAGGCAAAAATGTATATTTTATTTATTTATTTATTGACATTTGTTTACCAGTAAAGTCCGGCTGGGTATAAGCCCATTTTCAGCGGAGGCCCAAGGAGAAAAGCTCCACAGTACACCTTAAACAGAATTAAAAAAAACTTGAATAATGGATAGAAATATTAATATAATAACAAAGTAGTACAATACATGAAATACAATAAAAGAAAAATAAGCAAAATATAAAGGCAAGCAATAAAGTTGACTATACATTATATACAAGGTAGAAGAGAGTCCCTAATGTACATGTTACATAATGATGCATAAAAAATAACAGAATAGGTAATAGGTCATAAAAGCCATATACTTTTTCTGACAGGAGAACTAGATAGTAAATTTCAGTCACATTCTGGGATAGATAAAGGTTAGTGCAAGAATATAAAGAAAAGACATTAGAACATTAAGGAAATTAAAGAGAGGTGAGGCTAGAATGTAGGTAAAGCAGGAAGGAAAGTAGGATACATCAAGAGAAAGTCTTAAGAGTGTGGAAGAAGAGAATACAAAAGATTACTAAGATGGCAATGCGCATGGGCAGATCCAATTATTGGTTAGATGTTCTTTCAGCCTAGACTTGAAGGAATAGGGGTCTATATTAAAAGAACAAAACATCAAAATCGCGAACGATCTAAAGAGCAAAAATGTCGGCTCTCGACATGCTTTTTGTAAGATCGCAGTACAGTGAAGATTGGAATATTTGCCCTTTCCTCACTGTAGTGTGATCTGATCTCATAGTTGGAATATATATTTAGCGGGGGGTGTCCCCCTACAATAAGGAGTCCAAGGTCTGGCATTTTTGGTCTTCAGAGCGTTCGCAATTTTGATCTTTCGTTTTTCTAATATAGACCCAAGGAATAGTATTAGGGTATAAGTCTGACTGCTTCTGGAATGCTATTCCATGACTTGGCAACACAATGAGAGTACAGACTAACCCCGTTAGATCTTTGAGGTTTGTAAATAGACAGAGATACTTGTGATATGAGCATAGGTCACAAGACGGAATATAGTGTTAAAGTTGTGATGATGCAGTTTGTGAAAATGAAGAGTTGTATAGCAATTTGTGAGTTAATGTTAGTTGATTAAAGGTGAAAAGGTGGGTTAGTTTGAGCCAATTTAAGGACTTCAGAGCACAGCAATGGTGAGAGTAGTGAGCCATTGAATATAGATGAGTATGAATAATATAGGTGAATAGTGAATATAGATTATTTCTGTCAACACTCATTATAATCGTTCCTCAGTAAAAAAAAAATACTGTTGATCTCGAACCACAGTCTGCATATCTTATCTGTTTACCTCATTGTCTTTACACCTTATGTTACACAGGTGTAATTTCTGCTGTCATTATCATCCAAGGTGCTGACAACTTTGCAATGCTGCTCAGTGTGATTGCACATCCTAAGGTAACTGACATTAACTGTTAATTTTTTATACATTTCATTGTGTTAGCTCTAAGGGGCATGCCACTTAAATGTTAAAGACAAAAAAATACAGTTAAACACATGTTGTACAATTATAAAGCTCTTGATTTGACAAGTAATGAAATTACAAAACACAGTGGTAGTGTGTTATCTCTCTTTACCACAGACACAGCTTTGTAGCATATTAACAGGACAAACACTTGTCGATTCTCAGTTGGTTATACATGTGTGGCTTACATATTTAGTGCAATGAGTGATCACACAACCATTTATGAATATGTTTGCACAAATGCAGCTCTGCCTTCTCTATGTACTCTATGCATTCTTCCCTTATATCTGCTGTAATCTCAGACATGCAGTCTATGGTGCATTTTTCTATCATTTTCCTTTAAATGTGCGATAAAAACACATGACAGTGAACAACAGTTTTCAGCAAAGACATGAGCGTTGTGCTATTACTGGTCAAAAATGATAAATGTGTGTTGTTTTGTTTCATTTAAAAACTTGCTGAAGTTATTTCCACACTTTGTAAGTGTAGCCTCACAAACACACCCACTACAGTGAAGGTTGTCTAAATTGCTGTTGTGTTTTCCAAATCTCTCACACTAATCATTCACTGTTGCAAGACATTAGTAACTAACAATGGTGTATAGCTTACACTATGTTTACATCTGATACACAAAGTCAAAAGTTTGGTATTCAGTAGTTTTAATGAGGTCATACCATATTTGCATCTTTACAGTGCTCAGAGGGCTGAATCTACACTATAAAAAAGTAACTGTGTAGCTGGGGAACTTAAAGATGAAGAGACTTGTGTATCTGGACAAAACAGAAGACTGATATTCCTTTCAATGTGCTCTAAATGCAGATAAGGCTTATACTTTAGCTAAGGTATGCTTGTATTATTCAAGTACATTCTAAATTTTATAACATTTTACAAATGTATTTATATATCCAATGGAAACTTTATCTGTATGCACTTCTTATACCTCACTGTTATCATAGGCATTTTTGGTA
Organism: Protopterus annectens; assembly: GCF_019279795.1. Taxonomy (NCBI): domain Eukaryota; kingdom Metazoa; phylum Chordata; order Ceratodontiformes; family Protopteridae; genus Protopterus; species Protopterus annectens. The sequence goes on from NC_056743.1 coordinate 753,121,733, forward strand.
AGCATTTGTATTTTAGAGATAGGTTATAAATTTAGCACAACTGCTATTTTGAAAAAATAATTTTACAATATTCTATGCTATTGGAGAGAAGTATAATGTATTTGTTACTGACATTCATGTTATGCTTCTGAAATGGCTCAGGCAAACATCCAGAGGAGTGGTGAGAGTGAGAAGTGACTGGCATTCATAAATTGATTTCTCTCTTGTAAATGTGTACACAGCCTGATAATTGTGTGGTCAGCATACATACATTAATTCTGTGGTACTCCTTGGTTTGTACAAATGTTCATTTGTTTGTTGTTTTTGGGGTGAGGATCCACCTACCATACTGTGGTCCAAGAAAAAAAGTGTATTTCAAGTGCTTTTCTGTTGAAAATGTGTAGGCATCCTAATATTCCTGTGGAAAACATATACACATTACTTATGTGGTATTCTTTGGTTTGTACAAATCTTTGTTTGTGTATAAGGGAGAGGTGGAACAACCAACTAACCTTCAGTTTTACTAAATGAAAAGTGTGCTTTGAGTGCTTAATGTTGACAAAAGGCTCCAGAGACTGGTTATTTATTTTGTGAGTAATACATTAGTTATGTGATATTTATCTTTTTTATCCTTCTCTGTTTTATGTCACATAGAATTATGGCACCCAAGCCTACAAATCAATGAAAATCCCTTTCAGTGATGCAGAAAATGAGGTGATAATATAGACTCTGAGGTGTTGTGGAGCTTTTCTGCTTGAGAGATGTGGGTATATAGCTGCCAGAAAGGAAATTTGAAATCAATTAGTGAACGATATCAATGCAGTCGGAGGTTGCAGCAGAAATTATAATCAGGTTCAGCATTGGGCCACTGATATAATTTCATCAGCCTGGATGAGGGTAGTTGCAGTTACCCAAGAACAGGTGGTGGTGGGGGGGTTCGCCTCCTGAGCCACCAATGACAGCAGATGAGCTCCTGCCTACTGTCAGACCTTCAGACAGCTCAGTGGAGAATACGCATCATGTTCTTGATGACGGTGCTGATGTGGCTGGGAAGACAAGGGTGTTGCAGGAACAATTTCTAGGTAAGCTTACTTATGGAAACTTTTATATTTGGTTGTAGGAAAAAAACATATAATGTCACTAATGCTTCCTGTAAAAATGTTTTTTGTATCTGTACCTATTGATAATTAATAGAGTTATATAAGAGAGTTGTTCAGTACACATAGGTGTGGGTGAAAGTCTCATGCAAGATTCAGTTTCAGCTATTTCTTACAGAAACCATAGGTGATTGTATATTCACTGTCCCCTGTGTTTTTCCATTGTGATGCTTAATTGCCATCCTTTCCTTGCCTCATTTCTTTCATGACCATTCTCCCTGCAAAGTGTGGAGACATCTGCACATGGTAAGCAAATGTTTTTTAGTTTATTACTTTTATATATATAATTATCTGTATGTGTGAGGAGGGTGTAATGAGTGTCTGTATTGCTGTACCATCTGCGATTATGTCACTGGTGTTACCTTTTTATCATCTATATTGATTTACTATTTAGTGCAGTTGTAATTTAATTCCTGTATTTGTTGCTTATTATTGCAGGTGATCCTGACAGTGAAAGCGTAGGACTCCTACCACCTGATGTCAGAGTATCACTAGGCTCTGATGATGATGGTGGTCATACAGAGGCACATTCTGGGGATGCAGAGCTTGAATCTGACACTAAGGTTGTGATGCACACATCCCTTGTATTTCCTTCAGACACAGTCAGTATGCCTATGCATTCTCATTCCACTGAACCCTCAGATATTGGACAAGTTGAGGGTGACACCCTTGATCAGGGTAGTGTGGTTATTGCAGCTTCAGAGCTGGCTGATTCTGGCCATAACCAAAGTGTGGGTGAGATGTCATGCAGGAGGGTTGGGTAGGGGAGCTCAGAGGAGGTTTGTTCTCCACCCTCCACCTGATGCTATTGTGTCATTACATACCACTTGATGTTTGCTTAGGGCCATTATGAAAGTGCAGGAACATTCCACTAGGTCCTCTGAGGACATGCTTAGGGTTCTACATGTGTCACAGGCTGGTGTGCACAACTGCCAGGTAGCCATTTCAGTGGATCAGATGAATGAAATGATGGAGCAGGCAGTGTCTGTGATGAACTTCTACTGGAAGGGGGACAGCATACACTTAGCCGTAGGTCCAACATATTATCTACTGTTAGCTAACATGGCCATGAATGATCCCACTCCCATAGTGGAACTACTTCCACTGATCCATCAGTGGTTGAGGTGTCCATGAACAGACATGGTAGGCCACTGGGTTGTGGAACTAAACCTAGTTGTGAGCAGAGCTTGTTCAGCAAGTATCGTTCATGTTCAGGTATCACTAACACATCTGACCATGGACATGGATGTGCCAGTGCAAGCCTAGCAGAACCAGCTCTCATGGTTAGGGGTGACAACAATGAATTGATACCTCTACCATGCATGGCTCACACCTGTCTGACATGCCAGGATGAAGAGCTAGCACAGAGATTGGCTGTATTCATGCAGACACACATTTAGCGCTTACACACACACACACACACACACACACACACACACACACACACACACAACAGGAACACGAGACATTCATGATGCTTGCATGTAATGTTGTCTCATTGGCCATTTGATAATTAGCTACATTTCTGCCTGCCTGTCTTTTTTATTCACATGCACTCACTACTTTTGTGTCAGCCTTGGCATCCTGCCCCCAAACCCCACCCTATGCAAATGATGATAACTGTACCATCACCTTGTTTCATCTTATGGATTCAGGAATATGTTTGTATTTTTTCTGATGCACTGGGTGCATAGCTAACTGAGTGCTTAGTATATGTATTGGTGATACTATTTTGAAATGTGTACTGATTTCTTAAAGCCTTTTTACTGTTGTGATTACTACTTTAAAATTGTTGATATGTCAGTGAGGTTTATAGCTCCACTTGTGTGAATGTAGGGATACTTAGACTTTGGATTGCTTTTTCTACTGTTTGTATTTTTATGGGTGAGGCATTTTAGCTGATAAATAGCAGAAATCTATCAACATAAGTCGCTCCTGTCACATACTGATGTCATTGCTGAACAACTCACACACATTATACTTGGGTACATTTTCATGTAATAATATGGAAGCGTTTGTTGTTCATTTCTGTTCTTACCCATTTATTTTTCTGTTCTGGGTGCAACACTTGCCTTGATAGTCCTGCAGTTACAATTGTTGTAATTTAGGGCTGACTCTGTCTGATGCTAGCAGTACACAGCCATTACACAGGTAAGTAAAGGTTCTGAGCATTGCCTGGCATCAGTTTTACTGTATTAATGTGCATAGGATGAAAGTTGTACCTCTTAGATGGTCAGCATGTGTGCTGTCCATTGCCTCTAGGTCAGGGTGAGGGCACAACACCCACACTGGCTGGTGGTTCCACCTCTGAGTCCTCACCTGCATGTGGCTGTGGTAACTTTGCCAGTGATGGTGGAATGTGTGCCCCTTCCCCTTGGTGTTCCTTTTGCAGCTGTTTTCACAAGATAATATTGTGTAGGATAGCACAGACAGTGACAATTTCAGCGTAAGTGCTGGGATGAAAATCCAGGGGCCTCCCCATGTATTTAGGCACTGAAACTGTGATTGCAGCAGCCCAAACACATGCTCTATAATATTTCTTGCTTGAGCATGTGACTCATTACAGTGTCCTTCCATGGGTGTTTGCGTATATTTCTGATGGGTGTCATAGGTATTTACTAGGCTAAAGACCACAAGGGCCCTTTTAAGCCTAGGCATGCATTCCAAATCTCTGACAAGTTCTGATACCATTGATAAGTGTAAGCGTGGGCCCAGGAGATGAACCATTTGCAGGTTATTTGTGTCCATTAGAGACATTAGTGCCAAATCAGAGAGGAATTTCTGGTTTCCCATCCAATTGTCCAAGTTGCACTTGAACTGGGTTAGGAAGGACCTCTGCTTTAAATGGATGGGGAGCCTGTTCCATAGATGTGGTAGTCTCTGAGATATATACCTATCACTCCAGCAGGTCTTCTTTATATCACAGGGAATGTTTAAGTCTTTAGAACATGTAATTCTGGTGCTGTTTGTTTTGTGGATATGCAGGAGGTCCATCAGAGTGGGCTCTGACAATGCCCTGTATGCCAGGCATAGATCTCCTCTCAAAAGCCTGTAGGAGACAGAATACAGGGATAGGGCCTTGAGTCACTCTGCATAGGACATTTTACTTATGCCCTGTATTATTTTAGTGAGGGGTCTCTGTGGATATTCTGATTGTTAAATATGCCTGGCTAGGTACATACCAAAGGGGGCATTGTAATCAGTAATACATCTGATGAATGCCAAATAGAGTAGAGCAATGACTTCCTTTGGACTTAGATGCCATACCTTTCTTTATAAGTTGCTCAACATAGAATGATTTCCTCACCACTGTAGACAGATGATGGTCAAAGGCTAGATTACTATCTATGTGTGCCCCTAAGTCTCTGACTATTGGGCCATCTCTAAGGGGTGTGTGGTCAATATGATTATTACCAGGGATGGGAGACTTCACAAAGGATACTATTATGCATTTCTTGGCATTTAGTTTTAGTCCATGGATCTGACACCATTTGTTTTTCTGTGTCAGCCCCTCCTGGAGAACATTTTTGTCATTGTGAGATTCAGTCACTGCTCCTAATTTGCAATCATCTGCAGATTTAGTCAGCCAGAGACCACCAACATTGGCCTTGACTTCTGAGAAGTAAATGCCAAAAAGGAGAGGTCCAAGGACTGATCCCTGAGGGACTCCACTTGTGACTGGCCTCTTTGTAGAGGTGTACTCAGCAATTCTAACTTCCTGGGTTCTGTCTGTGAGTCAGTTGGCTATCCACCAGGTGTCATACGGTTTTGTACCTAACCTCCTGAGTTTGTGAACAATGCCCAAGTGGGTTATTGTGTCAAATGCCTTGGCCAGGTCAAGGTAGGCAATGTGAATAATTTTACCTTCATCCCTTGCTTCAGAGACCTTTTCAAAGTCATCCACCAGGTTGAGTAGGCATGATCTTCCCTTGACAAAACCAAACTGGGTTGGGTCCAGTGTCTGGAGGTTTACTATATCTCTACTGATCATCTCAATGATAATTCTTTCCATGACTTTACATATAAGACTAGTGAGATTTATGGGTCAGTAGTTTCCAGGGTCTGTAGATAGCCCACCTTTGTGCAGAAGGATGACTGTTGCCTTTCTCCATTTATGAGACACGACTCCTGTTTGGAGGCTACAGTTAAATAGTAATTCCAGAGGCCCTGATAGGTCATGTTTCATGCTATTTAGAAGGCATCCTGGGATATTGTATGGGTCCATTGTCAAAGAGAGAGCGTTAAGAACCTGTTCCCTAATGATAGTAGGGGGAGTCATATTTGATGATATTTCCTGAGGGAAGGTCGGGGGGGGAATGAGGGGTAAAGTTGGAGCTGAATTTATCAACCAGGAGGTTTGCTATGTCTTCTGGCTCAGTATATATAGGTGGCTCCATTTACAATGAGTTCGGCATACAGCTGTGTATTGCCTTTGAGATTGTGGACATAGCTAAAGAGTGCTTTGTGGTTGTCCTTGACCTGAGAGGCCACACTTACCTCAAATGTGTCTTTGGTAGACTTTATTTGTCCTCTGAGTTCTTTGTCTAGTTGAAGAGAGTGCTTTAATCCTGCTGGGTGCTGCACCTCCTAATTTTTGCCATGATTTTCGTCCTCCTGTTATGCAACCTACTGATTTTGTGATTCCACCAGGGTGGCTTGTTTTTTGAGTCAGTTCTGTACTTTTTCCTGGTGGTACAGCTGCCTCTATGCAGCTATTAACATGCTTGTACAGGGTTTCTGTGAATAGTTCTGCATAGGCAGCAGTGTTCTCAGAGCTTATGGGGGCTTGAAATGTTGCCAGGTTCTCACTTAATAGCAGAAGGTTATCCTTAGAATAATTCCTGAATATTCTAGGTGTAGCTGAGGGTCCAAGTTTTATTTTTACTTCAAAAGAGACCATTTTGTGGTCTGCATTACCAGGGAAGGCATTACAGCAGGTAGTGTGCAGCACTCTCCCGTATTAGTGAGGACCAGATCCAGTATGGTTGCACTCTGGGTTGGTGTATTGACAATCTGGTCCAGGGAGTTTGTGTTTACAAAATCCAGGAATCTCTGTGTGTGTACTTTGGTGTCATATAGGATTCCAAGTTAATAATGGGGAAATTAAAGTCACCCATGAATATGGTATTGGGTTGGATGGTTAGTGCTTCTAATAAGTTTAAATACATGATATGGGTTTCCTGGGTCATACAGGGGGACCTATAGCTTGCAAGGAAGTGGTATTGGATTTTGACTATGGTGATTTTTAACATAGAGCAGCTCAAGGGCATTGTCCCGTCTGACCAGCCTTGGAGTATATTTATCTTTAATGTAAGTAGAGACACCTCCACCTTTAGTCCCTGCCTGTGAAGTAGCTGGCCTAAATGTGTGGAATGCATTATAACCTAAAAAGGCACTCTGGGGGAAGGCAATGTTTTAACTAATATTCAAAAGCCTAGAGGGGAGAGGTACAGATCATCCCTGACAAAGTAGTGTGGTCTGTTGACCATCTCTTTTCATGCTAACAAATATTTCACCCCCTTAGAATGACACCAGAAACTATGTCAATTATTAAAGTCAATCATCTTTTGTTCGTATTGTGGAATCATCCTTGGAGAAGGTAAAATGCTGCTCAATGCTAGGCTCATACCAGCCTGAGAGACATATTCCGAGAGCACCATGATGTCTCGATTCATATAGTCCAGGGAGGTGCATCTCAGGTCATTTACTCCCACATGGACTATGAATCATATTGGTAATTGTGCTCCAATGGCCTGAGTGCCTGTATAATGTGGCAGATCCTAGCACCTGATAAGCAACTGACCATGACTTTCTCCTTACTCAGCCTGGTGAGACGGACATCAGTGTGTCTCACAATGGAGTCTCCAATGACTATAATGTTGGATTGTGTGGTGGCTTACATTATGGGCTTAGAGGTAGAGGTGCCATGAGATGTAGCTCTGTATGTTGATGTGGGTGTTGTTTTGAAAGAGCACTTTTGGGGCTGCTGAGGGTATTTGTTATGTTTTGTGTACTTCATCTAGGAGGTCTTTGTGGTTTAGGAAGGTTACGTTTACGTGCCTCAGCATATGTGGGTCGATATGTCTGCTTTGAATTGTGTATGATGGGTGCAGTGTGAGTACTTTTATGGGAGAGCTGTGCCTCCAGTGACATTGTGTAAATACATCTGTCACATGCCATATCACTTTGTTTGAGAATTAGCTGGTTGTCAGTAAACATGAGTCAATTTCTACATTGCCTCAGGATGCCCATATCCACCAAGCCGGTAAGGGAGACAGTAGGAAAGTTCATATCCATGGCAACAGACCCTCTTTTATTGATTAGACAGATGGAGTGAGAATATCAATCACTGTCAGAAGTATCCCGTTTGCAACTATGGGGACAGTGCTTATCATTGCAAACTAGTTGTCCTGTGTGCAACCAGGTATTGGAGAAATTTAAATTGTACTTTTACAGGAAAAATGTCACTAAAGGTGTCTGAATCTATACAAAGCACTGCCAAACACTTGAGGGGAAACTAATATGTAGACCCTTAAGGATGAAGTATTTAGACAGATATTCTGAAGTCAGAGACAAATCAAGCAGTACTTAGTGAAAACAAAGAATTAGCTTGTCAAGAAAGATGAAAAAAGGAGATTTGCATGAAAGACTACTGCCTGGCTACTACTAATGCTGGTCTCACCACAGCTTCACTCTGTTGGGATACAATACTCCTTTGCTTCTTCTCTCACCAGAAGCAAAATGTTAGCACCAGTCCCAAGATGAGTAGCAGGCTACCGCCTGTTTTGTGATCCAAAGTCTTGTCCCAGATGATGTGAAGGTCTGTAGGGCTGTAGCTTTTTCCTTAAGCACAGATACTCACTCTCCAACCAGAAACAGTCAGGAATCAGTGCACTCTGTTCCTTCTCTCACCAGGACTAGAATATAAGCACATACTCCAAGCTGTCACCTATAAAGCAGTTACTAGGCTTTCTGGTGATCAACAGTCTCCAGGAAATAATGTCCCTGCACTCCTTCCCTCACCAAGAGAAAACAGAAGCACTAATTCCAAGATGACTACTGAGAGGCAGAATGCGGGCTCTCCAATAACTGGTGGTCTTGCAAAAGATGTTTAAAGGCAAGATGAAAAAATGGTTTATCCTAAACACTGCAGTGTACACTAAGCAGTTAGATATGAAAGTGGGTAATTTAAGTTTTATCTGTCTGAATGGAGATCCACTATTTTTAAAATAGCAAGATAGATTGAAAGGGGTGGGCACTTTTGTATTCTGGTACTATGGAATACAGTGGGATGGCCAATACATTTAAATAGTTGAAGGGAAGTGATTTCACAAAATGATAACTTTGTGCTTGCACACACCAGCAAGTGAAAGGAGAGAGAGAAGGAGATATATGGTCAAATTAACATAAGGGGCAGGCAACTAGAAAGGCAGTGGTGTTTAAGAAAACAACAGTAACAGGGTGGGAGGGTGGTAAAAAATTCTGTCTGACTCAAAAGAGACACAGCTGTGGTCTCTTTTCAAGTTTTAATATGCAATTAAAAGCTGAATACAAGTAAAATACAGAGTAAAGAAAACAATCACAGTACACAAAATAGAAACATGCAATAAAGTAATACAAAGTACAAGAAATCAAAAGCAAACTAACCTTTCCCTCACAGCAAGCTGTGACAGAGTCTGGGTGAGCTTTTCCAGTAAAGCCATGGCTTGAGTGTAGACCCCGCATCCCCCCCAAATGGTCTTATGAAATATCCCCCCTGGAAAACCTGTGGTAGAGCTGTGATATGTGCCAGATATGGGATGGTAACTGCCGTGGTTACCAGCACACACATTCAGGATGACTCCCTTAGTGTTACACACAACATGGCAGTTAATGGAGCAGAAGCCCTTTCTGTTTATTTAGACCCTTCCCTGTTCCTGGGTGCTGCTTTGATCACAATGTGTGTGTAGTCTATGGCAACCAAGACTTTGGGGAAGAGTGCTATGAGAAGAAATCCTTCATAGTTGTAGTTCTGTCCCTATGGGTACAGAGAAAATGTATATACTCGCTGACATGCTGTAGCAAAGCATTCAACAACTGATAGAGGATCCTGGATGCTGATGACTTTGTCACCCCAGTATATCCCCTGTTGGTCTCTGAAAGGTCCCTGTAACTACAATTCTGAGTGCTATGCATACCTTGGTCTCCACAGGTATTGGTTCCCCTTGGTTTGCCCTTGCTCTCAATTGAGGACAACAGGGGCTGCAGAGTTCCTGGAGACTGTGTCTCTATCCACTCTGTAGTGCTGTACTATTTCCATTTCATGCAAACTATGAACAGTTAAACGTGATCTAAACACCCTTCTACTTCTTGTCCGAGTTCTATCTGCAGCAGCAACAACATAGACTTGAGCCTGTTGCACATACTCATGCAGAAAATCAACAACAGACACTAATATTCTTTCCCTCCAGTTTACTTTCCATGGCTGCACTCCAATAGGTTTTGGGATTTGGGGCAAAGACCTGCACTAAGTGTACATGATTGTTTTATAGCTTAATAAAGGATTTTCGACTGGTACCAGACTGTCTACCCTGCTTGGATTACTTCTGAGTACCTACTAGAGTTAATAAGTCTGTATAATATTAATAATATTTCAAAATAAGTTTTTATTTTTTGATTTAGGATGTTTTTAAGTTTGCTACTTATACTACCATTTTCTGCTTTTTTCTGCTTTTTAATATACAGTGATTAGCTAGACATACAGAAAATGAAAAACTTCCACACAGAGAAGTTTCTTACAGTTTTCTTTATAATTTGTTGAATACCTCCACCATTTTGAATTGTTTGACTAGCATACATTTTAGCTGCTTATTGTATAATTAGCATCCCACAGTGTTTACCATGTTTGAGTGGCTCTACACACCATGTACAGCTACTTACTGAACACAAATGGGCACACTATAGAGTGCATGTTGCACTATGATGCTCATATGGTTTTAACAAGCCATGTATGGTTTATTGAATTCAGCCCATAATCTTTAACTGCCTATATCTTTTTTGTGAAATACCCAACTAAACTAGTTAAAAAAAAGAACAAAAAGGCACATTATTCTTTAGCATTCCCTAGATTTAGATATGTATAATGGTACTAGTATAATTAACATTCTGCTTGTAATTCCTCTTAGAAATCATGAATTATACTAATTTTCTCTGTAACAGCTTTTTATCAGTTATAATAGCCAACACTTTTGTACTGTCTGCTATTCCTAGATTATGACCTTCGTCTGAATCAATCACTTCCTGTCACATTTTTCAAAATAGTACTATGATGGTCTTTTTGATATTAAATTCCAAACTGTAAGTGGAATACTGCTCAGTAAATTCTATTAAAACATTTTACATTCTAGCTTTATTTGCCCTACAAGTAATGATACAATCTTATCACATCTGGCCATGGCATTTTATATCTGAGATAAAATCCTGAATAAGGTACAGTGGCACTGGGTCTGATGCCTGTATTGTTCTATTTGTTTTATTGTTTGTTCTAAGATCTTTGCTTATAGCTGTACCCATTTGTGACTGTAAAGTAATGCTTGCTGATTTACCATACTGTTCAGTATACTTCAGTGTTTGACTGGGTCAAGATAAATAGTGTAGATCAATAATGCCTCATCCATGGCTGCAGGCATCCACTCAGAAATGCAACAAGATTCAGAAAGCATTATTTCCTTTTGACAAAGCAACAATTATTCTTCCTGACCCACTTGGTCAAAGGCCGCTATCTGTTTTGTGATTATGACCATAATTATTTATTCCATGTGGCCATAAATATTCCTTCCATCTTACACAGAACACATTAAGCTTATATTAGTGTTGTCTACTCTTTCAGACTTTATAGGTTCATAGGATGTTACTAGGCTATTGACCTGAGGGCCTTTACAAGTCTAGCCATTAAATCCCAATATAATTCTAGATGAGAGATATCATCTATGCCCAAGGTTTTTCTAGCAAGGACTATCCATGTCCAGGAGAGAAGCCGGGGCAATCCCCGGCATAAATTTATGGTCTCCCATCCAGTCGCCCAGGTGGTTGCATTTAAACAGGGTCATAAAGGTCGTCTGCTTCATATGGATTGCCAAGCCTATTCCAGAGGAGTGGCAACCTCTGAGAGATGTATCTGTCTCTCCAGCAGGTCCTGTTTATGTCACAGGCTAGATTGAGGTCCCTGGAATGGGGGACTCTAGTTCCATTTGACTTATGGATGTGCAGCATTTCCATTAGATTTGGGTCAGGGATAGCCCTGTAAACCAGACGTAAGTCATCTCTAAGTAGTCTATACTCTACTGAGTACAGTGACAGTGACTTCATTCTGTCCATGTAAGATATGTGCTGGAGACCCTCAATTTTCTTAGTTAGAAATCTCTGAGGTCTGTCAAGTTGCTGCAGGCATCTGGTACAGTACATACCAAAGGGAGCATTATAGTCAATAATAAGGCTGATGAGGGATGAGTACAGGGGAGTTATAATCTCTGTTGCTCTTGAGGCAATACCTTTGCTAAGCAGGTGAGTGAAGTAGAATGCCTTCCTTAGCACAAGAGACACATGGTGGTCAAAGCTGAGGTCATAGTCAACTTGTATTCCCAGGTGTCTCACTACTGAATTGGTACTTAGGGTATTACTGTTTATTTTATAATCAGCAGGGACATTGTTTTTACCGAAGAGAATGATGATGATACATTTTTTAGCATTTAGTTTAAGACCATGGCTTTGGTACCAATCGGTGGTCTGTGCAAGACCCTTTTGAAGTACGTTGACATCTCTAGGAGATTCAATGATAACACCTAATTTACAGTCATCTACAAACTTAGTTAACCACAGCCCCTAGGTTTTGGCCTGGATGTCTGAGAAGTATATGTGCCAAACAATAAGGGGCCCAGCACTGACCCTTGTGGGACCCCACTGGTGACAGGTCTGCTGGTAGAGGTAATTAGTGTAATTATATTAAGCAATATGGAGTCAAACTGGGATAGTTTGACTGAGTGTTGTCGATCTGTGAGCCAGGTTGCAACCCGCCTGACAACAAAGGGGTTAGTTTGTCAAAGATGCTCGAATGTGGGATAGTGTCAAAGGCCTTGGCCAAGTCAAGATAGGCTGTATGTATGGTTTTGCCCTCGTCTATTGCTCTGGTCACATTCTCAAAGAAGTCCACCAGGTTTAGCAGACATGACCTGCCCTTGACAAAACCGAATTGGGTGGTTCCAGGGTTTGGAGGTCACCTATATTCTTATTTATGAGGTTCATGATGATTCGTTCCATTGCCTTACAGATGAGGCTATTTAAACTTATGGGTCTATAGTTACCTGGGTCTGTTGCCAAGCCTCCCCTTGTGGAGAGGGATAATAGTCACTGTTTTCCATTCACTGGGGACAAAGCCAGTGCTCAGGCTGTGGTTGAATTGAGTGCCTAATGGAGCAGTTAGCTCTTCTTTTAGAACATTAAGAATGCAGCACAGAATGTCATCTGGTCCCATGGAGGCTGTGCTCTTAGCCTTGGAGAGAGCATTGATGACTTGTTTAGAGATACAGACAAGAGGAGATGATTAAGACATGGTTTGTGATATGTTTGGAGGGGATAGGGAAGTGAAATTTTCATCAAACCTGTCTGCTAGCAGGTTTGCAAGTACCGCAGGGTCAGTATGTGTGATGCCATTCACAATTAGTTTAACACATATCTGAGTACTACCTTTTAGGTGGCGGACATAGCTGAAGAAAGCCTTATGGTTATCCTTGGCTATGGTTGCTAAATTTTTCTCATAGTTGTTCTTTGAAGATTTTTATGAGTTCTCTTACTTGCTTGTTTAGGCTGAGGAGGATGCTGTTCCAGTTCTGGGATCTCAGTTTTGTATTTTTCGACAGCAGCTTCTTTCATTTATTGTATAATTTAGTAATGGTAGACATCCACCGGGAAGGTTTGTTTTTTTCTTGAGGATCTTGCTTTAATCCTATCCAGCATGGCTGTGGCTATACATTTGTGTAGATGTTTATACAGGGCATCAGTGTATACCATAGTATAGCCATCGATGCCACCTGTGGAAACTGGAGCTTGGAAGTCAATTATACCTTCCCTTAGGAGGGTATAGTTAGTTTTGGGGAAGTAATATAGCCTGACTTCTCTGTTGGGGAGTTCTGGTGCTATTGCTACTTCAAAAATGACTGATTTATGGTCGGATTTAACCAGTGCGGACCCTACACTTGAGACATTACATCAGTCACACATACTGGTGAGGACCAGGTCTAGAATACTGAAGCCCCTTGTGGGGTGGTGCACTATTTGTTCCAGGGAATTTGAGTTAACAAAGTCCAGGAACTTTTGTGTGAGTGAGTTTCGGCATCTTCGTTCATAGGTTCATAGATAAGTACTAGGCTATCAGCCCAAGGGCCTAAGTAAGTCTAGCCAACAGGGTTCCCTGGCTTACGCCACCCAAGAAAGTTATTTTTGGGCCCCTGTCAAGCAGAGCCACCAAAGTGATCCCTGGGAGTATTTCCTATTTCCCAACCACTTATCAAGATTTTCTTGAAGAGTATTAATGAGGAACTTTGCTTGACATAGTTGGGTAGCTTGTTCCAGAGTATGGGAAGTCTCTGGGACAGGAATCTATCCCTCCAGCATGTCCTGTTTATTGTGGTGACAAGGTTTAGGTCCCTAGAGCATGTAGCTCAGAGGGATTGGGATTTCTTTAAGTGTAGCATGTCTAACATCTCTGGGTTTGACATACCTTTATATGTTAGGTAGAGATCACCTCGGAGTAGGTGATATGCTACAGAGTAAAGCTGGAGTTTTTTGAGACGGTTAGTGTAGGGCATCTGTTTGAGGCCAGTAATCTTCTTTGTGAGGTACTTCTGTGGCTTTTCCAGCTGCTCCAGATGTCTTGTGATGTACATTCCAAAAGGGGCGTTGTACTCTATAATGGGTCTAATGAGTGTCAAGTAGAGGGGGAACAATTACCTCTTTTTTCCTAGATGAGAACCCTTTTGTGATGAGGTGTACCATGTAGAAGGATTTCCTGACTACTGTGGCAATGTGATTATCAAAGGAGAGACTACTGTCCACCTGGGTCCCCAGGTCTCTTATCACACATGTGGCATTAAGTAGACTGCTGGCTATGTGGTAGTTCATGGGTACAGATTTTTTACCAAAGGGGATGATGATGCACTTTTTTTCATTGAGCTTCAGGCCACAGCTCTGACACCAGGCATCTGTCTAAGTGAGGCCCTTCGGAAGGATGTCCACATCATTTGGGGACTTAACTATGGCTCCTAGTTTGCAGTCATTTGTGAACTTCATTAGCCAAAGGCCTTCTGTGTTAGCCTGTACTTCAGAGAAGTAGACACCAAACAGGAGAGGTCCCAGGACTGAACCCTGTGGTACTCCACTTGTCACTGGTTTGAAGTCAGATTTGGAGTCTGCAACTTTTACAGTGTGGGTTCTGTCAGTGAGCCAATTGACAACCCATCTTGTGATGTAATGATTTATACCTAGTTAGTGAGTTTAGCTATAATTCTAGAATGGGAGATGGTGTTGAAAGCCTTGGCGAGGTCAAGATAGGCTGTGTGAACCAACTTACCCTCGTCTACAGCTTTGGTGACTGCCTCAAAGTAGTCGATCAGGTTCAGGAGGCATGATCTGCCTTTCACAAACCCGAACTGGGTAGGGTCCAAAGTTTGGAGGTTACCAATGTCTTTGTTTATGAGTAAAATAAAATCCAAATAAGGAGCCAGCAGACAATGACAAGCTGTGGAGATTACAATTTATTCAAAGCACAAAATCCAAAACAAACCGGTTTCGGCTTGTCAAAAGTAACAGCCTTCCTCAGTGTTTAATTAAATATTAGTACACTGTGCTTATATACATAATCCTTGTGTTCAAGTGCCCTGTGATTGGCTCATCAATTAAAGCTGTTCATTCAATCCAGGTGAAAAAAAGCACATAATTTTATAATCCATTTTTTCTCCTTTGAGTCCAGAAGAGTATGCAAACCTCCTTTGTTTACTCTATTACCTGCTATTTTATCGACAATAGTGAATCTGAAGGTTGCAGTGGTGTGATTCATGGCATGTTTATATAAGGCATTCGTGTATCTTTTTGGTCCTGATGGCACTTAGATGTTCTGAAATGCGTATACGTAGGGGTCTAGATGTCTGTCCTACATAAAAGGCATGACATGTGCAGGTTACTAAATATATAAGCCAATCAGACCCACAACTGGCAAAGAAATGTATATCATGAACCTGGCCGGTATTAATACTTGAAAAAAATCTTTGGTTTTATTTATCACTCTACAATGTGTACAGTGTCCACAGGGTACACATCCTTTCAATAAATCCCCGTGCATGGTCCTTTGTCCCCTATCCATACATGACTGTTGTCTATGCTTATAATGGCTCAACTGAGACCCCATATTCCTCCCCCTCCTAAAGGAAAACTGGCATCTCTCCTTTAAGATTGAGGCAAGAAAATCATCCACCCTCAGGATATTCCAGTGCCTCTAAACTGCATTTAACAGAGTATCAGTATTATGGCCATAGGTGGTCAAAAGCCTGAGATTGGGGCTTGAATTTGTTGGTTTGTCTTTCTAAATGAGAGCCTCTTGTCTATCCATCTTGGATACCAAATTACTGGTAGTTAATACATGGCCCATAGCATATCCCCTATTCCTAAATCTGATGGTGAGGTCATCCCTATAGTATAAGAAGTCATCAGGCATGGAGCATATCCTTGTCATCTTTAAATATTGGGACTTGGGTATATTCCTGTATATGTGTGGCGGATGAAAGCTGGAGGCATGGAGAAGGGAGTTGTATTGGGGGTATTTCCGATACACTTGGGTTGCCAAAGTATGATCAACATTCAAAAAAGTGATGTGTTGTGAATGGAAAGTGGCTGTAAACTCCAAGCCCCATTTATTTTCATTAAGGTAGTTTACAAACTCCCTTAAATACAACTCATCACTTCTCCATACCATCCAGCAATCATCCAAGAATCTCCTCCATATATCAGTTTCATCCATGTAGATGTTATGTGAGGTATCATATATAATAAATTCTTCCACATATGCCATGAATAAATCTGTGTGAATGGGGACAAAAGATGCCCCATTGCCTTCCCCTTTATTTGCCAAAAACATTGATCCCCATAGAAAAAAACATTTTTGGTCAGGACATACTCAGCTAGCCTAATAATAAATGTATTCATGCCAGGACAATATAATTCAGATTTCCCAAGCCAGTATTCAAAGGCCTCCAGTCCCACCCAATGGGGTATATTTGTATAGAGAGCAGATACGTCCAAGGTACATAGCAACCAACCTGGTTCTAATTGGCTATCGGCAATGATCTGGGGGAATTCAGTTGTGTCACGAAGTCTTGATCGTACCCATTGTAATAAGGGTTTGAGTTTTTGGGCTAAATATTGTGACAACGGTTCAGTAATAGAACCTTTTTCTGAAACAATCTGTCTCCCAGGAGGATTAACTGGATCCTTGTGAATTTTTGGGAGAAAATAAATGTACTGATTAGAGGGATCCTGTATAGTTAGATGTTTACATTCTTGTTCTGAAATAATACCTTCTTCCATTGCTTCCCTCAAAAAAGCATTACTTTCTCCCCTAAATTTACATGAAGGATCCAAAGGCATTTTCATATAATACCTGGCATCCCCTAATTGTCTCAGGGCCTCATTGTTGTATTGTTCCCAATTCATGACAACTGCTGTTCCCCCTTTATCCACCGCCAATATCACCAGGTCTTTATTGTTGACCAAACCCATAAGTGCCATTTGTTCCATCTTTGAGAGATTATTGGGTTTTGATATAATGTCCTTGAAATTATAATGTAGGTCCTTGAGCACCGTACTTTGAAACATGAGTACATAGGGATGCATAGAAGGATTGAACTTGGACTTATGATATAAAAAGCCCTCCTGTTTACCATCACCATCAGAATCCTTGAAAAACAGTCTTAAATTTAGCAACCTGCAGAATGCCATCAAATCTTGTGCCAACTGATCTTCCACCACAAAAAAAAAACAGGGATGAAGTTTAAACCTTTGTTTAATACCTTTATTTCAATATCAGTCAGCTGCAAATTAGAAATGTTTAAGACATTATTTACAACATTTAGGTCCGGGTCATCATTTCTAATATTGTTTCCATATTGCTTGTTTTTCTGATGTTTAATTCTGGTATTACCAGGAGCCTGTATGATTCGGGCCTAACGCCAATAGCAGAGGTGAGATGTAATCTTTGAAATTGGTATTTGATATGGGAATATGACTGGTAAAATCCATTAGGATAATAACATTTACAGAATTGGCGTTTTCTTGCACCTTCTATTTAGGGACAAATCATTGTTTGGTACATACTCTGATTCTAGCTTAAAATAAACTTTTGTTTTTGCGGCTATAACTAGTGGGGATCACGATCATCATTGGAACTGCCACAGATGACTGCTTTATTTATGTTTTGTCATCAACAAATGCGTGTTGACGTTTTTGGATGTCATTCTTGTGCTGTTACAAGTGCTGTTATGAAAGCGGGACTTTAGCTTAATTAGTGGTGCACAACTTGTGTTTCATATCAACAGCTGAGGTGAAAACTAAGGCTTTGGGGTGTTTGGAATGCACAATTGACAGGCAAAATTCTTTTAGTCAACATCATCATGGAATTGGCGTCTTTCTTATTTTTGGTACAAAATGCCGTTGGGTCCATATTGTGGTTTTTTTCAACAAACAATTTTTTAAGTTTGTGATGGTGATTGGGATCAGTTTCAAAATATAAGAACCACCGAAGATAAGAATTTTAAGGCGCACAAGTGGGATTATTTATTGTTCAGTTAACATATTTGGATGAATATTCAAGTATTTTTTATGGAGCTTGATATGGGTCTATGCAATACATATAACTTTTGTTTAGACATTTTATATGAACAAGGGGTCTAATCACTTCTTCATTTTGGCGTGGGTCCATATGAATATGATTCACCTTCTTGTGTGTTTCTGGTTGGATAGAGAATAACATCTCATTTTGGAGACGAGACTGGAGGACTATGGACCTGTGACTTTTTGTGTTTATTGCTCCACTTTAGTGATTTGATTAATTGAATCAACCATTAATTTAACATCCTTTGGTTTACAGGTGCTTTTTATATGCACTTCTAATTGTGGCATATGGAGCAATTCTTTGATGTTTAACCTCAATGTATGATGTATTAACTGTATGCTTAACACTGGGTAGATATCTTAGGAAGCTATTAGTGCATGTCCCAAACTAAGTTCTTTGTTATTAGGGCCTATACATTGGATATATTGTGGATACAGGGTAGTCATACTCTTTAGTCATATATTATCAAGGCCAAAAAGGCAACTTGACAACAATATTGGGCGAGTTCTGTTGATTTCTTATATAACCTGCAATGAGGCAGGTTCAAGGGGGGTATTTTGTCCACTATATATAATTTTTGAATTTCCACCAATTCAAACCTTATTGCACAGGTTACTTCTTTGATCAATGTATGTTACCCCAGCGAACAAACAGATTGACATATATGTATATTTTTCAGGATTATTGAATTTGTTGGGTTCTGTGAGGAGATTTTATATTATCACATTTTGATTATTTCTGTAAATTTGAGTAACTGTGACCTAACGTTTTTGAAGTGTTTGGATAGTCCACTTGCAGGTTCTATGGAGCATGCAATATTGCTTCCAACAAAACAAAAATACAGGGCATACTGTTGGGTATGGCTATTATTGTTCTTAGGTGTTTACATGGTGGTCAGTGTATGGTCAATCTTTGAGACCACTAACACCAGGAATGTAGCAGGACCCATTGAGGTATGAACACGTATTACTATTATAGGATTGTTGGAAGTGTTGGTGCTTGAATTTTTTTGGCAGGTGGGTGCAGGATTTATCTGTAGTGGTCAAAGGAACTTTTTGAGTGGGATATACACCGTGAATTTTGATTTTTGGTGTTAGGCACATTCAGACAGTATTTATGGACATATTTTCATAGATCCGTTTTGGATATATTTAATTATAATATATATATATATATATATATATATATATATATATATATATATAGTTTTTTTGGTTGTTTCCTACTGGTTATTTTTGCATATGATGGAGTTAACTAAACTAGTTAAAGGATTATCTGCAGACAAAGATGACCTTGGTGCTTTTGGTTTGAGTAGGGATGGGCAATTTGTGTATGAAGCCACTTTAAATTCAGGAGCAACTGGTTGTGAAAATCACTTTCAACTTCTAACAAAATCTATGCGAACTTTAAGAAGTAATGTTTGGCACGCCAAACTATTTAAGGTGTATTCAGCCAAAAATGTGGCTCCTAGAGGTTTAAGGGGTCGTTTGCAACCCATGGTGGCCAAAATTGATACTAAACTTATGGAAGAGTGGGTTAAGGTACAACAGCAGGCCTTGATGGGTTTTGTTAAGGTGTTATTAGATCATTATAAAAGGACCATTGAATCAGAAATGGTAGAGGTTGTGAAGTTGCATGAAATGGCCCAATCATTTGAGGCTGAACCAACATACCAAACCTGTATGGATAAACTATCCAAGGACTTACATAATTTGGAACAGTATTTGAAAACCAAAAAAGGTAAGAAATATCAAAGGGATGTAACAGATTATGAGAGAGGTACTCAATTTTTTAATGTAAACAAACAGGTTAGATTCAGTGATTCTACCAAAATAGGAGGTAAACGGAAAAGACCAAGAGCTATTTTGAAGCAGTCAGGTTCTTCTAGCTCCAATAATGAAACATCAGGGGATGAGGTATCATCCAACACAGATCTTGATACACAGCATCAGGGTGACTCACCTCTATCTAAAAAGACCAACCCTTTAGACCAAGGCAGGTTGGGGGGGGGGTAGAAAACATCAGAAAAACAAGCAATATAGAGACAATATTAGAAATGATGACCCGGGCCTAAATGTTGTAAATAATGTCTTAAACATTTCTAATTTGCAACTGACTGATATTGAAAAAAGGTATTAAACAAAGGTTTAAACTTCATCCCTGTTTTTTTTTGTGGCGAAAGATCAGTTGGCACAAGATTTGATGGCATTCTGCAGGTTGCTAAATTTAAGACTGTTTTTCAAGGATTCCGATGGTGATGGTAAACAGGAGGGCTTTTTATATCATAAGTCCAAGTTCAATCCTTCTATGCATCCCTATGTACTCATGTTTCAAAGTACGGTGCTCAAGGACCTACATTATAATTTCAAGGACATTATACCAAAACCCAATAATCTCTCAAAGATGGAACAAATGGCACTTATGGGTTTGGTCAACAATAAAGACCTGGTGATATTGGTGGGGATAAAGGGGGAGCAGTGGTTGTCATGAATTGGGAACATTACAACAATGAGGCCCTGAGACAATTGGGGGATACCAGGTATTATATGAAAATGCCTTTGGATCCTTCATGTAAATATAGGGGAGAAATTAATGCTGTTTTGAGGGAAGCAATGAAAGAAGGTATTATTTCAGAACAAGAATGTAAACATCTAACTATACAGGATCCCTCTAATCAGTACATTTATTTTGTCCCAAAAATTCACAAGGATCCACTTAATCCTCCTGGGAGACCGATTGTTTCAGGAAAGGGTTCTATTACTGAACCATTGTCACAATATTTAGCCCAAAAACTCAAACCCTTATTACAATGGGTACGATCAAGATTTCGTGACACCACTGAATTCCTCCAGATCATTGCCGATAACCAATTAGAACCAGGTTGGTTACTATGTACCTTAGACGTATCCACCCTCTATACAAATATAGCCCATTGGACGGGACTGGAGGCCTTGAATACTGGCTTGGGAAATCCGAATTATATCGTCCTGGCATGAATACATTTATTATTAGGCTAGCTGAGTATGTCCTGACCAAAAATGTTTTTTCTATGGGGATCAATATGTTTGGCAAATAAAGGGGATGGCAATGGGGGCATCTTTTGCCCCCATTTACACAGATTTATTCATGGCATATGTGGAAGAATTTATTATATATGATCCCTCACATAACATCTATATGGATGAAATTTATATACGGAGGAGATTCTTGGATGATTGCTGGATGGTATGGAGAAGTGATGAGTTGTATTTAATAAGGGAGTTTGTAAACTACCTTAATGAAAATAAATGGGGCTTGGAGTTTACAGCCACTTTCCATTCACAACACATCACTTTTTTGGATGTGCTTGTGACCAGGAATGTTGATCATACTTTGAAAACACAAGTTTATCGGAAATACCCCCAATACAGCTCCCTTCTCCATGCCTCCAGCTTTCATCCACCACACATATGCAGGAATATACCCAAGTCCCAATATTTAAGGATGAAAAGGATATGCTCCAAGCCTGATGACTTCTTACACTATAGGGATGACCTCACCATCAGATTCAGGAATAGGGGATATGCTATGGGCCATGTTTTAACTGCCAGTAATTTGGTATCCAAGATGGATAGACAAGAGACTCTCATTTACAAAGACAAACCAACAAATTCAAGCCCAAATCTTAGGCTTTTGACCACCTATGGCCGTACTACTGATACTTTATTAAATGCAGTTCAGAGACATTTGAATATCCTGAGGGCAGATGATTTTCTTGCCTCAATCTTAAAGGAGAGATGCCAGTTTTCCTTTGGTGGGGAGGAATATGGGGTCTCAATTGAGCCATTATAAGCATAGACAACAGTCAAGTATGGATAGGGGACAAAGGACCATGATCGGGGATTTATTAAAAGGATGTGTACCCTGTGGACACTGTACACATTGTAGGTTGGTAAATAAAACCAAAGATTTTTCAAGTATTAATACCGGCCAGGTTCATGATATACATTTCTTTGCCAATTGTGAGTCTGATTGGCTCATATATTTAGTAACCTGCACATGCCATGCCTTTTATGTAGGACAGACATCTAGACCCCTATGTATACTCATGTCAGAACATCTAAGTGCCATCAGGACCAAAAGATACATGAATGCCTTATATAAACAAGCCATTAATCACACCACTGCAACCTTCAGATTCACTATTATCGATAAAATAGCAGGTAATAGAGTAAACAAAGGAGGTTTGCATAGTCTTCTGGACCCAATGGAGAAAAAGTGGATTATAAAATTATGTGCTTTGTTTTCACCTGGATTGAATGAACATCTTTAATTGATGAGCCAATCACAGGGCACTTGAAAACAAGGATTATGTATATGAGCACAGTGTACTAATATTTAATTAAACACTGAGGAAGGCTGTTACTTTTGACAAGCCGAAACCAGTTTGTTTTGGATTTTGTGGTTTGAATAAATTGTAATCTCCACAGCTCGTCATTGTCTGCTGGCTCCTTATTTTGATTTTGTTACAGGGTTTTGAGCCATGCAGTTGCTTCACGTGCAGGAATTTTGTTAGCCGCAATTTGTTTATGAGTTAAATGATGATACGTTCCATGGCCTTACAGACCAGGCTCGTCAGGCTAATAGGGTGATAGTTCCCGGGATCAGTGGTGGCTCCCCCTTTGTGGAGTGGGATAAATGCTGTGCGCCATTCAGTGGGCACAAAGCCTGATGTGAGACTATGATTGAACATGGTGCTTAGGTGGGGAGCCAGTTCGTTCTGAAGTTCGTGTAAAACGCAGCCTGGGATGTTGTCCCTTCCCATGGATACTGTTTTTTTGGCTTTAGAGAATGCAGCTTTTACCTGCATAGTTGTGATTACAGGGACTTTGCATTCTTCCTATATAGATATGGGCCCTTTAAGAGGTGTGTGTGGGGGGGTAAAGTTAGCACTGAACCTATCTGCCAGGATGTTGGCAATATCAGTTGGTTCTGTACTTTTCATGCTGTTGTGCTGTAATTCAGAGCAGATGTGGGTGCTGCCATTGAGATTCTTGACATAGCTATAGAATGCTTTGTGGTTGTCCCTAGAATCAGTGCCAATTTTGTTTTTGTAGCTAGCTTTGGAGGATCTTATAAGGGATCTCAGCTTCTTACTAAGGCTGACCAGGGAACTCCTTCACTCATGGGATTTTACTCTCTTTTGCAACAGTTTCTTCCTTCTGTTGTAGAGTTTGTTTATGGGAGGGGACCACCAGATTGGCTTCCTTTTTTTTGAGGATAGTGTCTTGGTTCTGTTTGGGATAGCACAATCCATGCACTCGTGTAAGTGCTTATAGAGTGCATCTGTGTAGGATTCAGCAGTCATAACTGTATTGTCCATCTGCATGGGTGTCATGAAGTTCGCCACTTCTGTCTTAAGAAGCATGAAGTTGGCTCTGGAGAAATTTTTTACCATGATTTCCTTAATGGAGGGTGGGGGCGGGATGTGGATATCTAGGGTGATTAGCTTATGGTTGGATCCGACCAAATAGGAGTTGACTTGAGGTGTGGAACACCAGTCACTCATGTTGGTAATGACTAGGTCTAGGATATTGTTGCCCCTGGTGGGGGTGTGGATAAGTTGATTCAAGGCATTGGAATTTATGAATTCCAGAAAGCGTTGAGTAAAGGAGTTGGTACATGAGTGGTTTTCCCATTTAATGGTGGGGTAGTTGAAATCGCCCATTATTAGGGTGTTTGGTTGAACCCTAATATTTTCCAGTATATCAAGAAAACAGGAGTGGAAATCCTGGGGCATGGTGGGGGATCTGTAGCAAGCTACAATTTGGATTGTAGTTTTTCCCAGAGTTAGTTGCACTTGGATAACCTCGGATGCATTATGCTGAGCAACTAGCCTGGAGATGCGGATATCCTTAATGAATATGGACACACCTCCACCTTTAGTGTTCTAGTCCAGGTTAGGTGGCCATGAGTTATAGCCTGGTAATGCAGGGGTGCTCTCTGGAGCTTTGAACCAGGTCTCAGTCACTGCACAGATATTGATGTTCTCCATTTTAAAGAGTGCCTTGAGGGAGTGCATTTGAGGTTTAGACTTCTAGCATTGAGTAGCATTACCCTCAGTTTTTGCTTGCCTGTTCTTGTTATGGTGGTGAATTTGTTATTTGAACCTTGCCTAAAAAAGGCACTATAGGGGCAGCAAGAGCCTTAGCCAGTATCTGGAATCCCAGGGGTGGCAGGTGCAGGTCATCTCTGGCAAAGCATCGTGGTCTATCAACCATGTCGTCCCAGGCAGACAGATACTGGATCCCCTTAGAATGATACCAGAAGCTTAGCCAATTGTTGAAGTCAGTCATTTTGTCCTTGTACTGCTGTATCATTCTGGGTGATGGCAGGATGCTACTCAGGGCTAGGGTCATACCTGCCTGGGCTACAAGATCACAGAGCTCTTCCATGTCTCTTTTCATGTAGTCCAGGGAGGTATATCTCAGGTCATTCACACCAACATGGACAATGACAGAGTCATATTTTTACTTGTTGTGGAGTAACCTGAGTGCATGGGCTATGTGGTGGATCCTGGCACCTGACAGGCAGCTGACAGTAACCTTCTCCTTGTCTAGCCTGGTGAGTGGGGCATCAGTGTGCCTGACTATATTGTCACCTGTGACTAGTGAGTTGGATACATTGTTTTGCCTTATGGGCTGTGGTTGCGTGGCACACTGAGTCTGTGGGCTATGTGTCATTTGGGTTGTGTTGGGGGGTGGAGGTTGCTTGCATTTCTGCTTCGGAGGTCTCTGTTGCTTGAGAAGATTATTATTGAGAGCCTCCACAAATGTTTTTGTGTTTCTATGTGTGGATTTTGGTGGTGTAGGTTTAGTGGGACTATGTGATGAGTGTGGTGTGGTGCAAGTGTTTACCTTCTCCTCTTGACTATCAAGTTCAGTCTTGGTTGGGGAGAGCTTTACCTCCAGTTAGGCTAGATAAGTGCATCTCTCCCAGGTTGTGGTGTTGGGTGGTAGGAGGAGAGGGTCGTCTGTGTACATGAGGCAATTGCTACATTGCCCCAAGATGCCCAGATTCATCAGATAGACAGGAGAGAACACTGGGAGCTGACCCTTGGACATGCCTGAATAAAAAACTACTTTCCTCTAGACAAGTGAGGAAAGTGAGTGTAAGAGCTGTTTCTCTCTATGCAAGTGAGGAAAGTAAGTACAAAAACTGTTTTCCTCTATGTAAAGAGGAAGGTTGAGTGCTGTAATAATTTGTAGCTTATTTAGTGCTAACAACAAGTTCTGCACATGTGCTGAGCATGAATAAGCACATTCAAGTGCTAAAATTAAGAATCTGTACCTGGATCCTGTGGTAGATTGGCTACCTAGTGCTTATCACTCCCAATGGACTAGACTAGTTATAGGAAAGGTGGGAAACAAGTGCAAACATGGGCTTTTAAACTAGAAGGTTGAAAGAGTTGGAAAAACTGCCCAAACGGCCAATAAACTACAATTTCTGGGCCAGAAACCACTCTTGTGGTAGATAGGCTACCTAGTGCTTACCAGTCCCACTGATAAGCTAAAAGGCTTCCCTCCAACACAGAAAGGCTTGGGGGGCTCAGAAGCTTACAAACAGTCCTGGATACAGCAAATCTGTATCGGGCCTAGACTAGTTACATGAAAGGTGGGAAACAAGCACAAACGCAGGCTTTTAAACCAGAAAGTTAAAAGAGATGGAAAAATTGCCCAAACAGCCAATAAACTACAATTTCTGGCCAGAAACCACTCTTGTGATAGATAGGCTATCTAGTGCTTACCACTCCTACTGATAAGCTGGAAGGCTTCCCTCCAACACAGAAAGGCTTTGGGGCCTCAGAAGCTTACAAACAGTCCTGGATACAGCAAATCTGTATCTGGACTAGACTAGTTACAGGAAAGGTGGGAAACAAGTGCAAACACAGGCTTTTGAACTAGAAAGTTGAAAGAGATGGAAAAACTGCCCAAACGACCAATAAACTACAATTTCTGGGCAAGAAACCACTCTTGTGGTAGATAGGCTACCTAGTGCTTACCACTCCCACTGATAAGCCAGAAGGCTTTCCTCCAACACAGAAAGACTTTGGGGGCTTAGAAGCTTACAAACAGTCCTGGTTACAGCAAATCTGTATCTGGACTAGACTAATTACAGGAAAGGCAGGAAGCAAGCTTAGATTTTTTTTTTCTTTTTTTGGAAAGGGAGAAAGGAGAAACAGAAGATAGTTCAAAATTAAGGACCTAAGTGGCTTGCCCTACACAGATGTTCTCTCTGTATTAGGTAGAGTGAGCTAGTCACACTAGACTGGAACAGAGCTGGGATAGAGCTGAACAGATGAGACTGGTAGGAGTGTCTGAAGTTATAATATGATCTCACTGTACTCGGTTGAGTGAGCAAATGAGATAGATCCAGGAGAAGTGTTCAAATGCAGATTTACAGGAGGGGTGGGCAATTCCAAAGACACCAAGATTAATACAAAACAAGAATACCAAAACAAGAACAGGGAGGCTGCCAGGAAACTCATTGCAGAGACAGAGAGAGACCACAGTATTCAATGAAACAAGTAAATAGAAAAATAAATAACTACAAAGAGAGACACAGACACAATATTCAATGAAACAGTTTAACAGACAGAAAAATGAAATGCAGTACAATCTTTAACACTGCAAGTTTGTACTTAACTCAGCTAGTAATGCATGTAATTGTAGGTATGTAGCAGAAACCAAACAGCTCATGTATTCAGCAGTAATAAATTCAAAGATATCTGACTCACTTATAAATACAGAGAAACCCTCTAGACTAAGAGTTTAACACTGAATATCAATGAAGTGAAACACAATAGCCCCCACTAATTGCAGAGACAGAGAGAGATGACAGTATTCTATGAAACAATTAAATAGAAAAATAAATAACTACAGAGAGACACAGACACAATATTCAATGAAACAATTAAATAGACAAAAAAATGAAATGCAGTACAATCTTTAACACTGCAAGTTTGTACTTAACACAGCTAGTAATGCAGTTAATTGTAGGTATGTAACAGAAACCAAACAACTCATGTATTCAGCAGTAATAAATTCAAAGATATGTGACTCACTTACAAATACAGAGAAACCCTCTAGACTAAGAGTTTAACACTGAATATCAATGAAGTGAAACACAATAGCCCCCACTAATTGCAGAGACAGAGAGAAATGACAGTATTCTATGAAACAATTAAATAGAAAAATAAATAACTACAGAGAGACACAGACACAATATTCAATGAAACAACAATTAAATAGACAAAAAATGAAATGCAGTACCATCTTTAACACTGCAAGTTTGTACTTAACTCAGCTAGTAATGCAGTTGATTGTAGGTATGTAGCAGAAACCAAACAACTCATGTATTCAGCAGTAATAAATTCAAAGATATGTGACTCACTTACAAATACAGAGAAACCCTCTGGGCTAAGAGTTTAACACTGAATATCAATGAAGTGAAACAGTATTCTATGAAACAATTAACGAGAAAAATAAATAACTACAGAGAGACACAAGCACAATATTCAATGAAACAATTAAGTAGACAGAAAAATGAAATGCAGTACAATCTTTAACACTGCAAGTTTGTACTTAACACAGCTAGTTATGCAGTTGATTGTAGGTATGTAACAGAAGTCAAACAACTCAGGTATTCAGCAGTAATAAATTCAAAGTTATGTGACTCACTTATAAATATAGAAAAACCCTCTAGGCTAAGAGTTTAACACTGAATATCAATGAAGTGAAACACAATAGCCCCCACCAATTGCAGAGACAGAGAGAGACCACAGTATTCCATGAAACAATTAAATAGAAAAATAAATAACTGCAGACAGACACAGACACAATATTCAATGAAACAAATAGACAGATAAATGAAATGCAGTACAATCTTTAACACTGTAAGTATGTACTTAACTCAGCTAGTAATGCAGTTGATTGTAGGTATGTAGCAGAAGCCAAACAACTCAGGTATTCAGCAGTAATAAATTCAAAGATATGTGACTTACTTATAAATACAGAGAAACCCTCTAGGCTAAGAGTTTAACACTGAATATCAATGAAGTGAAATACAGTAGCCCCCACTAACTGCAAAGACAGAGAGAGACCACAGTATTCTATGAGACAATTAAATAGAAAAATAAATAACTACAGAGAGACACAGACACAATATTCAATGAAACAATTAAATAGAAAAATGAAATGCAGTACAATCTTTAACACTGCAAGTTTGCACTTAACTCAGCTAGTAATGCAGTTAACTGTAGGTATGTAGCAGAAGCCAAACAACTCAGGTATTCAGCAGTAATGGAAGTCATGGAAGGGGACTTGCAACTGATGATGACTTGAAGGGGAGTCTTGCCCATGGTAATTTGGATTTGGAGTAGCTCCTTAGAGTTTTCTTGTCTAACGAGTCTAGAGGTGTGATTATTTTTAATGAAGAGAGATAATCCACCTCCTTTGGTTCTCACACCTTCAATTTGCGGTCTGAAAGTGTGGAAGGCATTGCAGTCTTGCAAGCCCAGGGTACTTTCTACAGCCTTGAGCCAGGTTTCTGTGACTGCACAGATATCAACATCTTCCAGGGAGAGGAGTGCTTCCAGAGTGTACAGTTTCTGATTTAAACTCCTAGCATTTAGAAGCATGGCCTTTAGTTTCTTTGTGTTTGATAATTCCACGTCGGGAATATTTTTACTGTAACCTTGCCTAAAAAGGAATTATGGGGGAGGCAAGTGCCTTAACCAGCAACTGAAAGCCTAGAGGTACCAGGTGAAGACCATTTCTGGCAAAGCAGTGTGGTCTATCCACCCTGTCATCCCAGGCTGACAGGAACTGGACCCACTTAGAATGACACCAGAAACTAAGCCAATTATTGAAGTCAGTCATTTTTTTGTTTATATTATGGTATCATCCTTGGTGTGGGTAAAATGCTGCTCAAAGCTAGGGACATACCCACCTGGAACACATATTCAGAGAGCTCAATCATGTCTCTTCACATAGTCCAGAGAGGTATGTCTCAAGTCATTCAGACCAACATGAACTATAAAGGAGTCATAACGGTACTTGTTGTTGAGAGACTTAAGTGCATGTGTGATCTGGTGAATCATTGCACCAGACAGGCAGCTGACCATAACCTACTCTTTGTTCAACCTGCTGAGTGGGGCATCTGTTTGTCTCACTATACAGTCACCTATAACTAAAGCATTTTGAATAGTTATGCATTGCCTTAAGGGCTTATTTGGTGAGACATAGGTGCTAGTGTTTTTTATGTATATTAGGTGCTTTGGGTGTTGTGTTAGGTGTAGCATGTTTGTGTTTTGATGGTCTCTGTTGTGTAGGTAGATTTCTGGAGAGTACTTCTGCATATGAAGGTTTATATGTTGGGTGCATATTACAAATAGGAGTCATGGTGTGTGAGTTGATAACCTGTTTAGTGTAGCTGTTCTGGGCGTGAGAGAGCAGTGCTTCCATATTCATAGTACAGGAACATCTCTCACAAATTGTACTTGAGTGATTTAATAGTAAGGGGCTGTCAGTGTACATGAGGCAGTTGATACTCTGCCTCAAAAAAAAAAACATGTCCACCAGGCTGCCATGAGAAACAGATGGAAACTGACAGTCTGTAATGCAAGATTTGAACCTGGTATCTCAGGAGATAAGTAGAAAAAGATTGGGTATCAGGCAATGAGCTATTTTAGGGTGGCTAACCTATGGGGTGTACAGTAGAAAGTTTATAAAAGAGGGGATCTATATGGGCTGATGTTGATAGGCAAGAGGTAAAATCTCAGCTGGGTATTCAAGGACTGCTCTGCTAGATAGCAGATGCTTCTAAGGGAAAATAATTCTATTGGCACTTTTGCATCTATAACCGCCAAGAGTTAGCCCCTCTGCATGGTGGTGTGTGATTGCGTGCTACGCACAAACAAGAGCAAAGCAGCTAATATAAAGAAACCAAAGAAAAAACTCAAACTGAGCCCTGCACTAATGAAATAGCTTAAATGGAGCCCTGAATCAGTAACCTTCAATTAGATAGTCGTACTGTATGGTCCTGCCACAAAGGTACAGGGGCACTTCTCCAAAAAATATGTCTTGATTTTTTAGTGCTCAATCTACAAACAGAACTGAATTCAGCCAGTGTGAATCCAGTATATACTATGGCCAACAGAAGTGCAATGTAACAACAGAAAAAAGCAGGATATATTTTTTTTATTAAATAAGCAACAGTGTAAAAAGCAGCATGTTTTTTCTTGAATTAATAACAGTAACAAAATAAAACAGCAGAAACAATTATTTTCTTAAATTAAGTAAAGCAGCAGATGGTGTGAAATACAGACAAAGTACAACAAATGCAGTAGTAAAATACAATGCAAAGCAGCAGCAAACAGTATAGTTTTTTTAACTGCTGAAGTACAGTCACAGTATATAAGAGAAGTGCAAAGAAAAAATACTTAGAGCCCTTTTGTTGATTCTCAGCTCAGAAAGACCAGGTAAACACCTACAGCCACTAGATGAATAATCCCAGTCCTCCCAACTTAAAAGCACAGTAAGAGATTCTCAGGAGTGAAGTGCTACCACAAACAAACTTAAAGATATGGATACAGCAGTGTACCTTAAACAGCTCATAAAAGTGTGATTAGTCAAGAAAAGTACTTCACTTTGTATAAATGACCCAAGAGCCACTCAATTGTACATAATTTATAAATGCACTAAAAACAAGATAAGCTGATTAATGAACTCTCCAGTCAATAAAACTACATGCAGAAATCTCAAGTGTTTCCTCAACCTAGACAGACCAGGCCACCTCCCATTGCACTAGAAGGAAAATCCACTGAAGCTGATGAGAAAACAATTGCTTGTTAAAGTGTAAAAAATACACCACATTATCAAACAGGTAGCTAGATAGTGAATTTAGATGAAGTAAATCAGTACAACAGTCACTAAGAGGCAAAATGCACTTTTTCAATATAAGCACAAGGAAAGGCAAATAAATAATTCAAACAAAAAATTCAAGATATCAGCAGCAGTAGAAAGAGATGAGCTTATTAAGCTCAACTTAAAGTAGGGGTGGGAAGGTTAAAATCACCAGGTTTAAAAAGAAGACCGACAAATGTGATGGTGGGTGGGAAACCCTAGCAAGGAATCGCCAGCAGTGCTATACCCTATGCAGGCTTGAAATCTTTTCAGACAAATGACAAAGGCCCAGAATTTCATTTTGCATTTAAGTATAATTCAGGGGACAATTCAAATTAACCAATGAAAAAATATGTGAAATATGAGCCCAGATAATTTAAATATATGTCTCACACAGAATAAAATCACCAGGCCAAGATTTCTTAAAACAGAAGACAAAATGGAGCAGGTAAGACAGAAAGCAGACCTACCAGTTAAAGACAAAAAATATAGGTTTAGTTTCTCACCCAGCAGGGAAACACCAGCAGTGGCATACCTTATGCAGGTTTGAAATCCTTCAGAAACAAAGGCCCAGAGTTTCACTTTGTATCTAAGTATCACTCAGAAAACAATTCAAATTAACCAATGAAAAAAACATGTGAAATATGAGCCTAGATAATTTAAGTGTCTGTCTCTCACACAGAGCAAAACCACCAGGCTTTGTTTTCTTAAAACAGAAAACAAAATGGAGCAGGTAAGACAGAAGGCAGCTCTATCAGTCAAAATAAAAAAAAATAGCTTTACTTTCCCACCCAGCAGGGACTCACCAGCAGTGCTATACCTTTTGCAAGCTTGAAATCATTCATACAAAGACAAAAGCCCAGAGTTTCACTTTGTATTTAAGAACCACTCATAGCTGGCCTTAGGCATACACCAACTATGTGGCCGCCTAGGGCACCACTCTAGCAGGGGTACTTTTCCAGTATTTATTTGGGGTAGGTAGACCAGGATGGAGGCACCAGGTGGTGTGGTGTGGGTGCTGCGGAGCCTTTTTGCCTAGGGCACCAGTTGATGATATTTGTATTAAAACATGGTTTTTAGCTCAGTGCTGTGAAGCCGTTTCTTCTCTTGACTTTTGTTTATTTGCAAGCTTCACTTCATCACAGTTGTGTTTGTTTTTCTTGTTTCACTCCTGGTACCATCCAGGAAACAATTCAAATTAACCAATGAAAAAACATGTGAAATATGAACCTAGATAATTTAAGTGTCTGTCTCTCACACATAATAAAATCATCAGTTCAAGATTTCTTAAAACAGTAAAAAAAACGGAGCAGGTAAGACAGAAAGCAGCTCCATCAGTCAAACACAAAAAAATATAGATTTACTTTCTCACCCAAAAGGGTATCACCAGCAGTGCTATAC
This sequence comes from Protopterus annectens, assembly GCF_019279795.1. Lineage (NCBI taxonomy): Eukaryota > Metazoa > Chordata > Ceratodontiformes > Protopteridae > Protopterus > Protopterus annectens. The sequence continues at coordinate 753,154,129 of NC_056743.1, forward strand.
CTTAAGCAGGGCTGAAATTCTTCAGACAATGACAAAGATCTAGAGTTTTACTTTGTATTTAAGTATCACTCAGGAGACAAATCAAATTAACCAATAAAAAACGTGAAATATAAGCCTAGATAATTTAAATGTCTGCCCTCTCACAACAAAACAATCAGGCAAAGATTTCTTAAAACAAAGAGCAAAATGGAGCAGGAAAGAAAGATGTGAATGAGTATGTCAGCCACATTTGTATGTTCCATAAGGGATGTAGCTCTACTTTACTGATTCATTAAATAGTATTTCCATTGAAGCACATAGGCTGTCTTTAATATTGACCAATAATTCATCTGGTCTGTTATATGGGACCAGGTTACTAGTGTATCTTGCATTTTTAGAGGATTGTTAGCATTAGTCCATCCATCCATCCAGTTAGCCAGTCAGCCAGCCATGCATTCAGTCATTGATCCAGCCATATATCCAACCATCAATTATTTTCTAAAGCTGTTTTCCAAACCACCAATCCTTGATAGTAAACCAGACTTCCCTAACCTCAGCAACAGTCTTAAACTAATCCCATTGGATCCTCAGGAATTCTCAGGAAAGCTACAAGATGTAATCCCTCCAATGCATCCTATGTCTGCTCCAGGACCTCCTCTTAGTGGTATTCTTTCTAGGTATCCAAACTATTTCAACTGGCACTCACAGCTAAAATGGCCACAGAGACTGAGCCCAACTATCCAGCAAAATGCATGTGACCAGAGGTGAGGACTGGGACAAAACTGGACAATAAAATGAGAGCTTCATTCTGTGAGTCAGTATTCACTTCCCTACCACACTCCAATGTAATTCATCTATTAATGCTACTACTATTGCAATCATCCACCTGTCTCTGTCTCCAGTGATGCATCCCCAATGTCCACAGACTGGATAGTCTCTGTTTTCACTGTACCTTGATATGCTGTCCAAAAATATCAGCAAAGAAAAGGGAACAAGGCCCACCCTTAGTAGAGTCGTATACTCACCTTGAAATCATTTAGCTTAACACAAAGAAGGCAAATTTAACTCTCACTCCTTGATTGCAGGAACTGAAAGACTCATAGTGCAGGGTCTGGGGTTCCGTACAGTTGCATCACCTCCCTCAAGGCATTCAGGGGTGCACAGTCATATGTCATATTCAGGTCTATAAAACACATGTAAACAGCGCTAGTAACCCATCGCAAACTTTCAGTAGCTATCTAAGGAAGAGCTGACTCACTTTTTCATGGCCAGGAAGGAACCTGCATTGCTCTGCCTGAATCAGAAAAATCAGAAGTATGACTACTGAATGATGTCTTCTTTCCAGTACCATGGTGTAGAATGTCTCACAAAGACTGAGTTTCGTCAGCTATGTCTAAATGAAACACAGCCTCTTGTACCTTTATGAAAATGGGTACTACCACCTGATTCTGGAAATTTGGAGGTATTGTCTCCACCTTTCACACAACAATGAAAATGTCCATTAACCTTGACTCTAATAATATCCATTGCATTCAGGATTTCCTATCTGATGTTATCTTTTTCCTCAGCCTTGGCAAAGAAGAAATAGTTGTCCCACTGGATGGTTTAGGTAAGTCCTTCTCAAATGTGGACATATCCATTAGATATGGGAGTTCTTCAGAATATTCTTTCCACCTTTCAACAATGTTTCAAGTCAAGGTTAGTGTTTGCCTATTTTTAGAACATCCTGGTTAATGCTCCATCTCCACATCATGAGTGGCCATGCTGTTAATCAGAACTTCTTTGATGCTCCATCTCCACATCATGAGTGACTATGCTGTTTATCAGAACTTCTTTGATGCCATCTGAAAGTCATCTTCTGTATCTCTGCCAAACTCCCCCCATACCTGAGCCTTTGCTTCTATGACTGCTGCAGCAGCTGCCTTCATAGCATGTTGGTATCCATCTATCACATCCAGAGATTCCCTGCTAGCATGGCATGAAAGGTCTCATTCTTTAATTGTGACTTATTTCACTGCTGATCCACTATGCAGCCTTAGGGTTACTGCCATGAGAAGCACTGAACACCTTTCAGCCACAGCAAGTAGTTGTTGCCACATCTGCAAATATATTGAAAATATTGCATTTGGAGTTCACATCCTGTTTTCCCAGGTTATATGACAAAAGCTGTTCTGGGAATTGATTTTGTTTCTCACAGAAGCACTGGATATGTGTTTCCAGGACAAGTTCACCATACATTTATGGTGTCCTGGATTAGTCCAGCTCTGTTCCAGCTATCTTATGTATCTGTCCACCAAAAAGTGTTCATCCATTAGCTCAGCTTAACCAGAGTCCCCATAGCATATGGTCTCAAAACAAATGACACAACTCTAAAGCTGATCATCAAATACTGACTCAAAGTCCTCAGGTACAAATACACTTACGAGATTCCTTGCATTTGTACATGCATTGGTTATGAAGTTCATGGGTGATTACTAGACTAACAACCCTAGAAGACCTTTTTAAGCCTAGCCATGCTTCCTAAAGGGGAGAATCAAACCTTATACTTTGTGTTTGTAAGGCAAATACTTTAAACATTATGCTACCTCCCAAGTCAGTAAAAAGTTGTGTTGCGTAAAGCAGTTCTATACCTGCCCTTCTGGGCCATTTTAAGCCTAGCTGGTATCCCTCAGAGGTGAGAATCAAGCCCTGCACCTTGTGTTTGTGAAGTAAACACCTTAATCATTATGACAACCTCCCAGTGAATGGGAATGTGGCCAATCCCTGACCAGCACAAACATCTATACAGATTCATTATCTCTGACTAAACAAACAGCTTGTTCAAATCTTATCCCTCCATGTATCTTAGGCACTTTCCATGTGAGATTTGAAATTCCTTCATAGAACTTCAGAATTATTAGTTACTGATTAGCAAGGTGGGCGGCTGCGGTGGTGCAGCAGTTAGCGTTGCCGCCTCACAGCAAGAGGTTCTCCGGTTCAATCCTCCGCTGGGGTGCCTACTGTGCAGAGTCTGCATGTCCTCCCTGTGGTCGCGTGGGTTTCTTCTGGGTGCTCCGGTTTCCTCCCACATCCCAAATACATGCTGTAGGTGGATTGGACACTCTAAATTGGCCCTGGGCATGAGTGTGTGCATGTGTGTGCCTTCTGTGGAAGGTTGGGCGCTGGGCTGGCAACTTAACACCGTAAAACTCCACTGCCAATCATGAGCAGACAGGTGACCCACTGTGGCGACCCCTAACTAGGAAAAGCTTAAAGAAGAAGAAGTTACTGATTAGCAAGCAAAAAACACATAGTCTGTATGAAATCTGAATTCTCTGAATAGCCATTAGATGCATATGTCTAAACAACGGGGATAGAGAAATAGAAAGAAAGAATTTCATTTTTTGTAATTCATAGACACTTAAGCAACCCTCTCATCTCATGACACAATTTTCAACTGCAGGACACACAGCCACTAGCTTATGAGTATCCCTGCACTTGCCCGTGACTTGACTAAAGGGTCATTTCTAGGGCAGCAGGGAGAACACCCCCACTCAAAATGTCTGTTTCCAGAACCAGTGCTGTGTGTGGAGGTAAAACTGTAGGTTCATACTAAGTTTCCCGCCAAGGAGACCAACAAGAAGCTCAGCCACATCACCCAACAATTCCACAGCAACTGGCAAAGAACACAGATTTTACATCCTAAAATGTACACATACTGGTAGATTCCACTGTGCAACTACTTCTCTTGCTATGCATAGTACCATTAAATCAGAATAGTGAATATTTCACTTATCTCCATCTCATACACAAGCACCTCACAAACTGTTAATTTAACAAGCAGCTTCTGCAAACACTGCCTCAGTGGGTTAGTGTGCAGTCTTTTCTCTCTTTTTCCACCTATCTAAAATCTTCCATTAACTACCCCCCTCCTGGTCTAGTCCTCCTCCTAACCAGAATGCATTGCACATATTAAAATGCCAGACTACCAATGGACGCCATTTTCAATTCTATAACATATCCCTGATTGTCTCACAAATTACTAGTCCTCTGGTCACTGAGCATCAAAATTAGTTTAGAATAACCAGTTTTTCAAAGAGAAGACTGTATCTGATAACTTTTTTACTTAGTGAAATAGTTATGTATTTATTGTCAACATATTGTTTTCACTACGTACAAATGCACTCATCTTATGAATTTTAAATTATAATGCTGTACATAAGGTAGTACTTCCTCTATGTTAATCAGTGGTATGAGAACATATCGATGCATAGCAAAAGAATAGTTGCACAGTAGAATGTACCAATATGTGTACATTTTAGGATGCAAAATCTGTGTTCTTTGCCAGTTGCTGTGGAATTATTGAGTACTAAAACAATGTACTGTCACACTTTCATTAAGGTTGCTCGCATAGTACATTGTAACACTCGTAAGCATGTATGCTAACCTCAATAAGTCATGCTTGAATGCTGTAGTGTAATGCTGTGCTAAAAGTCAAAAGTGAGCAGCCGAAGAGCTGCTAAGAGCAATCCTGTTGATAGCACCTTCAACCTTAATTAATCTTTAGTTGAATATAGACTATGGGCTGAATTCAACTACATGATAGTATGCTCTTTAGTATTCATTAAACTGCACTACACAATGTGGAGAGCTGCAAAACAAAGGCAAATGGCAAAATGTGCTTAATGATAGCATTAAGGGATGAAGTACATGCTAATTAACCAATCCAACATGACAGATCTATTCAGGAAGCTATAAAGCAACAGTGTACACTCAGTGTAGCCATTTGGCCTGAACATCAGAACTGTGGAATACAGTCACAATTACACTTAGAAAAAACACTTTATGGATTGCTGCTGCTGTTATTATGCTGCATGTGTGACATCTTTAAATCAAGGTCCTGCTGCTGCCAGACCTCAGGCAAGAAAAAGGGTGTTTAGACCCTGTTTGACTTATCACGGACTGCATGACACAGAAATTGCTGAGTGACACAGGGTGGCTAGGGAAACACTGGAGGAAATATGCAACCTCTGCCACCCCCATCTCAGAGCCCAGGGAAATCATGGAAAACCCATCCCAGATTCCCAGTGGAAACAAATGTATGTGTAGCATTATGTATACTAGCTAATGGTACTTTCCAGAGACCCACAGGGGATATATTACAGGTGTCACAGGCATCAGCCTCTAGAATATTCCATCAGATTTGAAATACAACATTAATACATGCAAGGGATTATATCTGTTTCCTACTCACTCCACAGAAGACAGCAAGAACCATGTAGGAATCCTGTGCAGTAGCACACTTCCCTGAAGTGTTGGGGGCCATTCCATAGATTGTACACACATAGAAATAAACCCCCTCCCTGGTGAGCAGGGAAAAGGGTACAGCAACAGATAAAGTTTCTAGTCCTTAAACTGTCAGGTTATCTGTAATGCCCAAGGGATTATCACCAATGCCTGTGCAGGTAACCCAAGCAGTTTCCATGACTCACACATATGGCACACCTATGAGCTGTAAGCCAGGTTTGCTAGGGGTGACATTTCTCAAAGGCATCTAGTAGAGGATAAAGGTTATGGACTTGAGCCCTTGTTCATGACACCCATGAGAAAACTACACAAGCAAGGATAGAACAAGACCCATGATCAAACTAGGGATACCACTGAACATGTGCTTGAATGCTCAAATCAAGGTTCCAGTGTCTAGACACATTAGGAGGTGCACTGCAGTATGACCCAGTCACCTCTGCCAAAATAATTACAGTCTGCACCATGTTACACAATATAATTCTTAGGAAACAACTTCAACAAAGACATCAAGAGGCAGGATCACAGTTTCAAAGACCAAAGGCAGGGCTGACAGCAGCAGCAGATACAGATGTGGAGTCTGAGGGAGAACCAGTAGCTGCAGATGGTGCTGGCATATAGAGGCATGCACAGTATGCCCTGGCTCTGTCTAACAGGCAGAGGATAGCACGCACAATCACTATCTAAGTCAAAGTCTAGGATCTCATCCATATGCATACAGGAAAACTGTTGCCTGTCAAACTCCACAACCTTTATTTAATTGTGTAATGGCTGTGTTCAAAGAGGATCAGACAAAGACAGCCTCCAAGAACACAACCATTACCTGAAGTAATGACAAGCTAAGTGTGGACCTGTAAGAAAAAAATAAGAAGGTTACATAACAGAGTACTCTCATATGGAAATATGTATATGTCCCTAAGCAGAGCATTTGTCTGAGGTATACATTTTTGTCAGTAATATCTCCTAAGTCTGAAGTTTCACAATATACAGTTACATATTCTAACCAATGCTGTGTATCAAGCATTTCAATTGACCACTGTCTATAAAACCCTCATTTGCACAACTATATAAAAAAACAAGACTGAAGTACCTACTGCTTCCACTGTTTTACTTACAATACATAACCAAAATGCAATGAGTTTCAAAAATTATATAAGCAATTATTCACAAATGAGTAGGCATGAGAAATCAATACATTTTCTTCTGTAATACTTATTGATAAATGCAAGCTTGTGACTAAGGAAGTATTAGCTATCCACAGTGGGCATCAGCTGTATAGGCTACCATAAGTCACAAAGACATGCAAAGGGCAGGGCACAGCCATCATCATTCTCACAGGGTGTGGGGGGTGCTGGTAAGAGGGCAAGGCTGACACCAAAGAAGTGAGTATGTGTGACTAAGAAACACATGTATTTATTAAAATATGCATTGTTCAGGGCCGATAGCAAAAGATGTACAGTACTCAAGAGAACTATTAGAGAGCTTGCAGGTGTGTGTGAGGTGGTATGAGCAAGTGATTTTTTTCAATGTGTGCGTGCGTGCGTGTGTGTGTGTGTGTGTGTGTGTGTGTGTGTGTGTGTGTGCGTGCGTGCGTGCGTGCGTGTGTGTGTGTGTGTGTGTGTGTGTGTGTGTGTGTGTGTGTGTGTGTGTGTGTGTGTGTGTGTGTTTGTGTGTGTGTGTGTGTGTGTGTATGTGGGTGTCTGCATGAACAGAATCAAGCAATGTGCCAGCACTATGTTCTGGCATCTTGTACAGGTGTGAGCTGTTCATGGTAGAGTAGTCATTTCAGCATTGTCACCCCTGAACACAAGAGCCACCTTTGTCGGGAGTTGCACTGCTACTTCCATAGCCCTGTATAGAAGTTGTGGTGCTACCTGAACGTGAGTGATGTCTTCTGGATGTGCTCTCCTCATGACTACATCGAAGACCACAGCCTATGGGCTACCATGTCTGGGAATGGCCACTGGAATCACTGGCAAAGCAGTGGAAGTAGTGTCACTACAGAAGGAATATCTTGTAGCAGCTGTCCAGCAACATGGATGCCAACCCACCCCAGCAAACATTTCATCACAGACATTGCCAGATCCAGTGTGTCATTCATCCTGTCAAAGGAGTCACCTACATGGTTCAGGGAGTCATTCAGGTCAGAATGCATGACATATTGCACAGACACTATCTCTTCTGAAGCCCTGATGGAATGTGTCTGTGCCTCCACTATGGCCCTACACATACATCTGGCAGCACCTAATGACTCACCAGAATCAGACGGAGGGTATACAACAGGCCTCCTCCAAGTACCTCTACCAACCCTTCTGTGTGGCACATTACCCTCATAATGGCTATGGGGAGAATCTACCAGCTCTGCAACTGCAGTAACCACACTACCATAATCAACTGTGTCACCTTCAACCTGTCTTGTATCAGAGGTCCCTACATTATGGATATACATAGACATACTGACTGTGTCCAAAATATGGTCAGAGGAAGTGGGAGCCACAACCTCAGTGTCAGACTGACCCTCTGCTCCCCCAAACTGTGCCTCTTCATCACTACCATCATCATCAAAAGGTACCACTAATCTGACATCAGGTGGTAGGAGTTTCACAGTGCCACTGTTAGAATCACCTATGGTAACATGCAATAAACACAACAAACAGAGAAACAGAAAATAAAATTGATCAAAATGTTTTCTTATATGAAAGGTATGTTAAATTATAACTGTTATTAAAGCTGCACAAATGTTACTCCCATTTAGACCTGTATCTACCTTTTATATGGTAATAACAATAACCAAATGTGTGCTTATCAAAGAAACATAGAACAATCCCCTTTACATGTGCAGATTAAGAATGTTCTCATACAAAAAAATCTACTGACCAGTCAAATCCCCCCAATGCCCTCCTCTATCTCTCTATTACTTTGTCGTCTGACTAACACTCATCACTGGCTCTATATATATCAGACATATGAGATATATGCATATCAAATATATAACAATGATACTTGTATTTTTCATACCTGGAAGTTCTGCTTAAGACACTGTGGGTCTGTTATCCACATCAGCATCAACATCAAGGGTTCTGTGTGAACCCTCAGCTAAGCTATCTGGAACTCTGACAGTGGACAGGAACTCCTTTGTTTCAATTAGTGGTGGTGCGGTAACATGACCACCTCCTATAGCCAGCTGCTCCCAAGCAAATGCAGTTGCCATACAGTGGGCAGAGGTTATCATATCACTTGCCTTGTGTCTTATCTGGGATTAACTTCTTCCATGCCCTCGAACAGCACTGATGTCATTGACCACCTCCTGACATATTCTCTCTTGGCCAGATTGGTTACTTCTGCTTCTCCCTAAGATAAAAGCTCCATGGCTAAGATAAAAGCTCCATGGCAACATAAGGGCTAGATAAAGGCCTCATTTTCTGCATCAGTGAATGGTGGGTTGCAGATTACAGATTTCTTCTTGGGTGCCATATCCTTATATGAGATGATACAGGAAACACACACAAAATTAAATATATATTACACAGACAAGATGGCTGTGAATGCAAATATCAATGAATTTATGTATCCATCATCCACACAGTTTAAAAGGTAATGCTCCTGACAAATACAAGTTACAACAGCCCCCACCAAAAAAATAAATAAATTAACAAAATAACAATATATAACAGTTCTGTAGTGCAGAGAATCAGTTTCTGTAACTGTGTAATACATCACAGCATTAACAATAATAATTCCCAATGTACAAGAAGAAATGTAGAAAACTATTATAGTGCCATCTCCACTGCTGTAGAAGGAAGCCAGGTAGATCTCACAAACTTAATACATTTCTTTGTGCTAACACTTGTAGAAATACCTGACCTTGCTACAAAGTTATATTACACTCATCTCCAATAATTGTTCAAATTACAATTAAATAAAACCTATAAAATATAGTTCAGGTAGCATTCTGTAGCAAGCTTTTTGCCTGCTGACATAACAGATATACATGAGCTATGCCAACAGTGATGGATAAAGAAAAAGCAGAAAACTTAATAAGTGGCTTGTATTTGTCATTGCAATTTACCCATAATGTTACAATAAAAATATTATGCAAAAATAGTGACATACCTTGACAATAAAGAAATGTATAAAGCAGATAATTTTCCAAATGTGCATTTAGCAACATTGAGCTCCCTGTTTCCAGTCTCACCACTATGATACAAGTACATTAGTTACACGCTTACGTTTATATACTGCAGAGCCAGCACTTTGAGTATGCAGATGAAGTGTTAAATCATAAGCATTCATGAATGCCACAATCTGCACTAAGTGCAGGGAAGGTAATCATGGTGTACGGAGCAGCATAATTTCATGCACTCACCCTAGCACTGCAAGGATGAACATTGAGAAGTGTTACATGCTAATGGCTTGCAGGGTTCTTTGATTGGTCTGACACCAGAAACAGTGTTTCAGTCTCCATTATTTGATGTAGACATATTGAGGGTATGTCAAGGAGAAGAGACTTATCAAAAAGTCTGAAAGTACACTGACTAAATTAGGAGAGCAACATTCCTAACATTCAAATGCTGTTTCAATGACTACACTTACTGCCTCTTACAAAGAAATGTGCATATTCAAGGGAGTATACTAAGCACTGATACAGGTAACACAGGCAATAACAATGAGATAGTATTGCTCTTAGGAAAGTATAGATTATGGTATGAGGCACCATAAAGATAGAGAGGAATACACCTGCAGTGTTTTCACTCTTTGTTTAATATTATGTAAGTACATGGGTATCCAAAATATTGGCAACATCTCAATCTTCCAGACATTTACTGGCAAATGAGAAAGGATACTTTTATATTGCACTTTCAATGTGACTGGATACAATGTTACATTTTGTGTGAATCTAAACAATTTTCTCCTTGCTAATACATCTTTGTCTTTGGTAAATATGGGAAATAATCTTAAATTATTGTTCTTAATTCCTTGGTTTGATGGTTCAAATCCATACAGGTTCCTGTTGCAAGATAGCAAAGTTGATTAAACATCACAAATGCACATTTAAAGTACTTTTTTCAAAATGTACCTTTTTTCCTTGATTAGTTGAACATCCTTTGGCATTGTGCTCCATTGACTGGCAGCAGTCAGTAACAGTAAACATCAATTCACTTCCCAAGTTAAAAACTGACAATATTAATTCAGAAAGCCATCAATAGTGCATATTAGATTGGTACTGATGTGCTTTCCTCAGCACTCTGCACAGTACTGATTGAAGAAATTCAATTTATCACACAGCTAGTTTTATGGCATAATGTGTAACGGTATTCATCTTAGAAAAACAATACCAGTAATGGGTTCAAAAATTGTTCACAGATCATTTTATTGCAGGAGGTCATAATAAATCTTGACACTCATTTTGGTATATAAATGTGTTGAGGTGGGAAACTCAAGTAAGGTCTGAGAGATATATCATTTGAAATGCTGTCAATATTAATTGTGTATACTGAGTGAAAAAGGAAAGCATTTCTGCTGTCCCCTATCCCCTTTTCCATTCCCATGACATTATCTAAAGTCCTGATATTGTGACACACATGATAGTAGTGATGTGACAAGGAGATGAAAGAAGGCTGAATGTGTCAATGTAATACATTAGCTCTGATCATTGTTACATATACATTGCGATTAATGTACTTTTCCTTCAAATTGATATATAAAACAATTTTTGTGAATGCATTTGACAAATATTGTCTTCTGTATTTGCACACAGCAGTGTGTGATGAACTTTCATGGCTTAAGTAAAAAAGTGAAAATCTAGTTTAGGTTGCCTTATGTAGTGCAAACCAGCCTAGTTGCATTGTGTGGCCATCAGAACTCTGGATAGTACTCAGTGAAGAAAATACATATGTCAAATAACTTTCTCTGTGGTAGAAGGTGTAAGTGAAACAGAAAAGGAAAGCTGACACATGGTTCAAATCCACTTAACTGACAATTTTACAGAGGGTGGTCTGAATGCATATTTAATCATATTTTGTGATACCATTGTGCTGTTGTTTAAATCAGTTATTGTCAGTATTGTTAACATATGAGCTGTTGTCTGTCCACTTTTACATTATTTGTCATCAACTACAAGACTGATAATGAGTTCAACAAAGTACATGTCTGATGTTGCAATGCAGTATGAGAAGGATGAATATGTCACTTGAATACACATGTTGCTTTGGTCATTGCTGCACATACCATTTCGCTGAACTGCATTTACTGTCAGCTTTTTTTGCTCTGTCGTATATTTTTTCTAATGCCTTTTCCATTTAGTCTCCTCTCTACAGTACACAAACACAGTTCACTGCCCAAGGAAAAAAGTGAAAAATTTAGTTTAGCTTGCTTTTTGCAGCACAAATATGTCTGGTATCGTTGAATGGCCCTCAGCAGTCTATATAGTAATGACTGCAGAAAATGCACCTGACAGATGTACAGCTGTATGGCACAAGGTGTAAATTAAGTGAATTGAGAGGAATAAGGCACATGATGCATTGTTCAATTAATTTAGAGATCATATTTTAATTATTCTCAATATGTTATTTTTTATTATTATTGTTTTAATCTGCATTTGTGCGCTGCTTGGCACTGCACAAACACAGTTCACTACCTAATGAATACGTTTAGTTTAGGATGCCTTATGTAGTACAAACACACACACAACAATGGTGCACTTTCATCAGACCTTGCGATAGTACTGGGTAACTAAATTCCACATCTCAGATAACCATCCTTATGGCATAATGTGTAATGGAAGTCATCTGAGACAAATGCAAGAGGTGATGCAGAATATGACTACAGTTACTTATTAATTGTAAACAAGGTTATATGACTACATATTTTGAAAAATTATATGGTGCTTACTGCTTGCTTGGTGTGATGGATTTGAAGTCTTCTTAAGACACTCAGTCTTGCTGGCTGGATTCTGCTAAAATTCAAAGTCTGGTTATATTTGCATTCACAGTCTGTTGCATACAGAAATTTGCAGAATATACACTGATGAGAGAATATACTTTGCAGCATCAACTTTAGAGAGCAGTAACAAATAAATTTTTATAATAAACCAAACGTACTAACGTTGCAGCTTAAAAGTACTGTTCCAACTTTACTTCTCATATAGTACAGACGATGTGAGAGATATAACATTTACCTCAGGACAAATGAGTCCCTACCATACCTCTAACATAACTGGATTTATACAGCTCTTTATATACACTTTTAGTCATGCATAAACATATACATTTCCTCTTGATAATCTATTTTGGAGAATTGCTCATCCTGTAGAAACAATACTAAGCTTCCTTGTTTAACAATGTCTTGTAAGAGACCAGCTTTTCTGACATCCTGTATTCTATTTGGATCTTTGTACAAGAACATCTGTTCTTTTGCCAATGCTGATAAACATGTCCTGTTTTCCATGCAGAAAAACATATTTTTGAGGAAACACATTGCCACAGTGTCATTGTCCATTCTTTAAAAGCAGATTTTGCATTTTTGCTCTTGCATACATCCTGTTTTTAAGTCTGTAAGGGAAAAATGTCCATTCAGCAGGTTCCTTATTTTCCAAGCCATGGTCATTTAGTATGACTGCTGATCACATATTACTAAACTCTGTTTCTGCATTTAAGCAAGCTTTTTCTTTCAGCATATTTACAACAGAATTAATTTCAGTCTTATATTCATAATATCTAACAATTCCCTCTGTTTTTAAACATACTCAAAACATTTTATATAGAAAACACTTTAAGAAACAAACCTATAGTTTTCTTTTGATACAAGTTAAAATGCAATTTTACATAGTTAATACAATTATATTAAAGTATTACTACCAAACTGAATGTATTTAACAACTTTTTCTTTTGCAGACCATTCTGTGAAATTATTTTATCAATTATGAGCTGTGTCTGCTTTAATGTTGTTTTTCTAACTTGATCAATTTATTCTTTTGCAATTACAGAATTTAATTTATGACTTAGAACTGTTTTATTAACTCTTTTTAACTGTTGAATTAACTATAAGAGACAAGAAACTTTACTACTGCAAGCATTTATACACTGCTGAAAATATACAGTTTTAATGTAATTTTAACCATCACATTGTGTTCATGTCTCTGAACTGCTCATTAACATCTTGGTAAAATACTGAACTGGGTTTAGATAATAAATATTTGAAAGCAGTTATTTTACTGGGGTAAACCCAGTGATATTACAACTTGACAAATTAATTTTGAACTTATTACAATGTATCCTGATCAGTATGTATTTATACAGACTGTTTGCTATTTATGCATTTTAATCTAGTAGGTACCCTGGACCCATTGTTTTCTTTAAATATGTTTTTTTCACACATATTCATTACTAGACCTTAATTTCATTTGTACTGAATTTTTCTGCATTTATACATACAAAGACTATAATTTGTACTGAAATTTTCTACGTTTGCACATACAAAGACTATAAAGTACATTTAGTATATACTTACAAATTTAATAACATTAATATTAAGCAAAATTTTGGAAAATGCTTATGTCTCTTTAGAAATATCTAGTGGAACTGATACTGATATGTCCTGTTATTTTAAACTACATACTCAGCAATTAAAAATATTCATGCTTTTTTATACCAACATTGTTTTGCCAAAAACATATTAAAATAGTGACCAATCTTGTTCAGTTTTTTACATGTCTTTACTCTCTCTTGTATAGCTGTAATCAATTTTAAGCCTTCTCTTGTTTTTTAAACCATCTCTTGTATAGCTTTACAGTTTAACAGGTTGTAAATACAATTTCATACTAAACAATACAATAATAACCATTATGATAGCTATTAACAACTTGTAAAATATCTTATCCTGTCAGGTTTAATCCAGTTTGCCAGTATTTCTAATACACTAATACCTGTTTTTTCCTCCCCCTAAAAAAGTATTGTCAAGAAGGAATGAGATTTTATTTTCTGCAGCTTTATTTTAGACCCTTGTTGTTTATTTTTTGTAGCTTTATTTCAGACCCTTGTTGTTTATTTTTTCTATAGCTTTTTTTTCAGACCCTTGTTGTTTATTTTTTTGGTAGCTTTATTTTAGACCCGTGTTGTTTACTTTTTCTGTAGCTTTATTTCAGACCCTTGTGCAGTACTGCTTACACAGTCAGTGTAAAACTGAGAAAGTACCCCTCCCCCTGTAGTACTGCAGCACTATTTACCTGCTTTATGCCGTGAGAGTAGAATGTATGTCAGCCCAAAACTTTGGCCATACATTTACTTTAAAGCTGTTACTGTTTATTACCTCTAGTAGGTATTTATACCCTCCTGCACAATTGATTTCAACTGTATGTATACTATAGCCCATTTGCTGGCTGTACTTGATGCAACTGAGTTTTTTTCTTTTCTTTTAACATTTACTTGCAAACAGATTATCAGTGACATCTATGCACAATTGTGATATTTTATTACAATTACCAAATAGTGTTGCCTGTAAACATTTTAACAATTATGTTTTAATAACAATGATGCTTTAGAAAAACTCAAGCTATTTGTCTGGCAGTCAGTCTTGTTGTTTATCTTATCTTTCCAACATCTCCTGTAACTATTCAGTCTAGGAAGGTCTGAGCTCACATTAACTATAGTTAATTTTTTTGGCATTTTTCCTTTAATGTGATTGTGATTTGCATAACTATGCATTTATACTACATTACAATTAGCTTACATGGATTTCAGTATTTTTTTTATTTATTTATCTATTTAACTATTTAACTGTCCTGCCATTAATTTTACAAAAACTGTTTGAATAATACCATCTGTGATTTTCTTTTTAAAATTCAGAACTTTAACTGTTTGGTGTTACTATATAATTATAAACAAATTGTAAAAAAAAATAGATTTACGTTATTTGTATTTGCTGTTGTCTGCCTGTTATTCTTGTGTATTGTAACAGATGTATTTTTAGATGAAAAGAACATACATGCATGTCTGTCTTGTATCTGTATATCTTTATACAAGCATGTCAGTCTTGTGACTAAATCTTTATTCTTATTAACTATTTTTATTTAATTTTTATACACTAGAACAGTTTTGTTTACCTTTTGACTGTGCTAAGAATGGCAGTCATATGCTTTAATTTACTGTAGTACTGATAGATGTCTTGCTTTAACTGAATGAAAGTAAAACATTTAAAAATGATTTGTCTCTACCATGTATATTTAACCATTTTCAAAACATAAACATATTATAAAATATATTTCTTTTGCACAGATTAGCTGTGTATGCAGGAAGTTCCCAGTCTCTGTCAGTTCAGCTAATTTATTTCCTTTATCCTGCAACTGCTGTTGAATTTCCTGTAATGTTGCATGGTCTTTCTGACATTCTTTAGTAAGCTGTTCTGCTGAATTTGAAACTCGTATGCCCTTTTGAAAAGATGTATGTATAACTTGTCTAAGCTTCCTGAACTCATTGTGTCTGTCTTTTAGACGTTTACTACATTCCTTTGTAATAAAATGTACTAGGGGTTCTATTAGTAACTGATTTGACTCACATGTGGTGACAGGACATAACTGTTCAACATCTGAATATAATAGAAACACTTTACCCTTAGTTAATTCTTTATCATGAACAGATCTGTCTTCACAGTCTATTTTCTTAGCAATATGATGCAATATTATTTTATGGCATAATACATAAAATGCAGTTTTTGTTGAAGCACACAATAAACATTTGTCATATTCCACATGGTTTTCTTTGAGATACCAGTCAAATATTGCAATACATTTGCATAATGACTTACTATCAACCTGCCCTAATAAGGTTTTACATTTACTAATGTGCTGTGTATACCAACATAGCAATTTACTAAAGTTTGGTTTACTCCTGCATGAATTATAAATAATATCCATACTAATAACATCCAAACTGTCTAATATACAAACTGTCTAAGAATATACAAGCTATGTATGAATATACAAACTGTTTAACATCATCCACACTAAATAAGTGACACAGAAAAAAAGTCTTACCAGTTAGCAAGAAAACAGGTGATCAGGCTGTTGTTGCCGATGGCTAGAAATTTTTCAGAGTCACTTGAGAAGCTGGTGAAGCACAACAGGCAGCGGACTGCTGTACAAGTGGACATTCACCTTTTCTTGGAGAATTTATGGCACTGGGAATTTCTTGAACTAGTCTCACTCTGGATTTTAGACGTCTAAAAAAACTTTACTACTGCAAGCTGCATAAACTGGAATACTTCTGTTTAGGATTTACACATACGTACAAATGTTAGTTACTGCAATTTGACTGAAATGACCCTCTGAAGGGCTTACCATCACTCCCCCTGTGTTTGAATTGCAGATTGTAGGTTCAAATGCAGGCTATCTTGCCATTGAAAAATTATATAGATGCTTACTGCTTGGTGTGATGGATTTGAAGTCTTCTTAAGACACTCAGTCTTGCTGGCTGGATTCTGCTAAAATTCAAAGTCTGGTTATATTTGCATTCACAGTCTGTTGCATACAGAAATTTGCAAAATATACACTGATGAGAGAATATACTTTGCAGCATCAACTTTAGAGAGCAGTAACAAATAACTTTTTATAATAAACCAAACGTACTAACGTTGCAGCTTAAAAGTACTGTTCCAACTTTACTTCTCATATAGTACAGACAATGTGAGAGATATAACATTTACCTCAGGACAAATGAGTCCCTACCATACCTCTAACATAACTGGATTTATACAGCTCTTTATATACACTTTTAGTCATGCATAAACATATACATTTCCTCTTGATAATCTATTTTGGAGAATTGCTCATCCTGTAGAAACAATACTAAGCTTCCTTGTTTAACAATGTCTTGTAAGAGACCAGCTTTTCTGACAGTGTGAACATCCTGTATTCTATTTGGATCTTTGTACAAGAACATCTGTTGTTTTGCCAATGCTGATAAACATGTCCATGTAGAAAAACATATTTTTGAGGAAACACATTGCCACAGTGTCATTGTCCATTCTTTAAAAGCAGATTTTGCATTTTTGCTCTTGCATACATCCTGTTTTTAAGTCTGTAAGGGAAAAATGTCCATTCAGCAGGTTTCTTATTTTCCAAGCCATGGTCATTTAGTATGACTGCTGATCACATATTACTAAACTCTGTTTCTGCATTTAAGCAAGCTTTTTCTTTCAGCATATTTACAACAGAATTAATTTCAGCCTTATATTCATAATATCTAACATATTTACACACATTGTTTTGCATTGCCTTCATCATCATTATCATCATCAATCCCCTTTTTCCTATTTTGTACTTTGGGTTGGGATGTCATGTCAACTGTCACCATCTTTTTCTGTTTCATGTCTCTATTTGGTATTACTGTTGTGTGCTGTAAAACTCCACTATTCTCATATTGCTAACAGTATGTGAGCTGCTGTCTGTCCCACTTTCACATGATTTGTCTTTAACTACAAGTGTGGTACTGTGTTCCACAAATTACATGTTTGATGTCACAAGGAGATGTGAGAAAAAAGTGTTCCCAGGACTAATTAAAGTCACACACATACAGGCCTCTTTGAAGTGCAGCTCCATTCATTTTGAAATGAGTATATCACTAATTACCATGCTTAAAAGTTGGTTCTCTTGTGGCAATGAAACTAATAAGCAAAGTTTCAATGTTTGCATGCTTTATCCCATGGGTTTGATTCACAGATGGTACAACAATATTTTGACATTGTATAAGCCCCAGCATCATAATATATCCCAACTCATCCTCTTTCTCCTCCCATACTGCAAGAATTAAAAAGCCATTGCCTTAAACATTCCATTGTTGAACATTGGAACCTGTGTCAATAGGCTGAGCATCACACATGGCAAAACCTAATGCCATGTTTCATATCTTTATTGCTTTATGATGTAAGCAGTGCCAAAGTGTCTGCCAAAGAATCCATATGCTTTCAATTGCGCAAATGCAGTTGACAAGGCTGTGCATCTTTATGCACAACCAGTTACACATGAGATCTGAACTGGGCACCAATTCAGACATATCTTGTTAGCCTGACTTTTGCAGACATGGCTGCTGATGCTGGTGATGGAGAGAGATTGGTGCTAAATTTAGAGATCAAAGGTGGAGTGTTGAGGAGTCCAGCATATGTGTGACATTCCTCTTGAAGTGCTACAGATGCAGGCTACTGCAGGTGGATTATACAAGGTCTCAGTATAATTACACAAACTCCACTCCACACACCTTCAGATAGAAACAACTCTGATCCAAAACAATACCAAAACAGCAAAATCTTCAGAAGTCAGGAATCGAAAAGCATATATATATATATAAGGTCTCAGTATAAGGCTGTGGCTTGGAATAGCTTAGTCAAGGCTGATTCCAATGCAGTTAGTATTCCACTCATTGGGGAACAGTGTCGTCACCACTATGGTTCATAGGTTCATAGGTTGGTACTAGGCTATCGGCCCTAGGGCCTATGCAAGCTTAGCCATAACAATTCCCTGGATATTTCTTCCCACAATATTTACTTCTCCAGGCCCCTGTCTAGCAGGGCGACTGACATGATCCCTGGGGTGAATTTCCTATCTCCCATCCAATCATCAAGGTTCCTTTTGAAGAGGACCAAAGAGGCGCTCTGCTTGATATGTATGGGCAGTCTATTCCAGAGTATGGGGAGTCTCTGGGTCAGGAACCTATCCCTCCAGCATGTTTTGTTCATTGTGATGACAAGGTTTAGATCCCTGGAGCATTTGGCTCTGAGGGATTGGGATTTCTTTAAGTGGAGCATGTCCAACAGCTCAGGGTTTGACTTGGCCTTGTATGTTAAGCAGAGATTGCCTCTGAGTAGACGATATGCCACAGAGTATAGCTGGAGTTATTTTAGACAGTCAGTATATGGCATCTGCTTTAGGCCTGTGATTCTTCTAGTGAGGTATTTCTGTGGCCTTTCAAGCTGTTGCAGATGTCTTGTGAGGTACATACCAAATGGGGCATTATACTCTATAATGGGTCTAATGAGGGATGAGTACAGTGGGACAATGACCTCCTTTTTTCTGGATGAAAAGCCCTTAGTGATGAGGTGTGCCACATAGAAGGATTTCCTGACTGTTGTGGCAATGTGGTTATCGAAAGTGAGACCACTGTCCACCTGTGTCCCTAAGTCTCTCATTACACTTTTGATGTTTAGTGTCCTGCCACCTATGTGGTAATTCATAGGTATATGTTTTTTTCCAAAGGGGATAACTATACATTTTTTGGCATTAAGCTTGAGCCCATGGCTCTGGCACCAGGCATCTGTTTCTGTAAGGCCCTTTTGTAGAATATCCACATCATTTGGGGATTCAATAATGGCTCCCAGTTTGCAGTCATCTGCAAACTTTGTTAGCCAGAGTCCCTTAGTGTTGGCCTGTACTTCAGAGAAGTAGATGCCAAACAAGAGTGGTCCCAGGACTGAACCCTGAGGTACTCCACTTGTCACTTGTCTGGAGCTGGATTTGGAGTCAGCTACTTTTACTGTCTGGGTTCTGTCAGTAAGCCAGTTACTAACCCATTGAGTGACATAGGGATTTATGCCCAGCTTAGTAAGTTTATCTGTGATTCCAGAGTGGGGGATGGTGTCAAAGGCCTTGGTGAGGTCCAGATAGGCTGTGTGGACTGCCTTACCCTCGTCCATAGCTCTGGAGACTGATTCGAAGAAGTCAATCAGATTCAGGAGACAAGATTGGCCCTTCACAAACCCAAACTGGGTGGGGTCTAGTGTTTGAAGGTTGCCAATGTCTTTGTTTATAAGTTCCATGATAATGCGCTCCATACCCTTGCAAATCAGGCTTGTCAGACTGATGGTACAGTAGTTCCCGGGATCCAAGGTGGATCTTCCCTTGTGGAGCGGGATAACTGTAGCTGTGCACCACTCAGTGGGCACGAAGCCTGAGGTGAGGCTATGATTAAACATGACACTTAGGTGAGGTGCCAGTTCATTTTGTAGTTCATGTAGTACTTAGCCTGAGATGCCATCTGGTCCCATGGTTGCTGTATTCTTAGCTTTGGAGAATGCAGTTTCTACCTGTGTGGCCATGATTATCAGAATTTGGCAATCTTTTGGTATTGAGATGGGCCCTTTAGGGGGGTGAGAGTGGGGTGAAGTTGGCACTAAATCGATCTGCCAGGATATTGGCAATATCCTTGGGATCAGTATATTTAATGCCATTCTGTTGTAACTCAGAGCAGATCTGAGCATTGCCATTTAGATTTTTGACATAACTATAGAATGCCTTGTGGTTGTCTTTGGAATCTTTGGCAATTTTATTTTCGTAACTAGCTTTTGAGGATTTTATGAGGGATCACAGCTTCTTACTGAGGCTGGTGAGGGAGTTTTTTGCATCCTGGGATTTTCCTTTTTTTTGCAACAGTTTCTTCCTTCTGTTGTATAGTTTGTTTATAGCAGGGGACCACCAGATTGGCTTTTTTTTTTTTGGAGAAGAGCATCTTGGTTCTATTTGGGATGGCACGATTCATGCACGAGTGGATGTGCTCATACAGTGCCTTAGTGTAGGATTCTGCAGTCGAACTTCCAGATCCCATCTGCGTGGGTGTTGTGAAGTTTGTCACTTCTGACTTCAGTAGCTTGAAGTTGGCTTTGGAGAAGTTTTTTAAGGAGGTTTCCTTACTGGGGGGTGGGGGTGGGATGTGGATGTCAAGGGCGATTTGCTTATGGTCAGACCTGACCAATGAGGGGGTGACCACTGGTGTGAAGCATCTATCTCCCATGTTGGTAGTGACCAGGTCTAGGATATTGGAACCCCTGGTAGGACAATAGATTAGTTGATCCAGGGTATTGGAATTTATGAATTCCAAGTACCGTTGGGAAAAGGAGTTGGTACCTGAGTAGTTTTCCCAATTAATGGCAGAGTAATTGAAATCACCCAGTATTAGGGTGTTTGGTTGTATCTTGTACCTTAAGAAGTGCAAGTAGGACTTCCTAAGCCAATGGGATGATAAATTTAGGACTGCAAACACTCCTCAGTTGTGTAAGTGTACTGTCTCACAACCTGTCTGTAATATAACATTAAGTATCTAGCCAGCCAACACAGTTACTCATTATGCTTTCATATAATTATTTTCTTTTTGTACTTTACAGCTGCAGAGGAAATAGCTGCAAACCATGAAGTACACAAAGAGATATTTACTCACCTTAGACAGGTGCAGGGAAGTATGACTCAGGTCCAAATTCAAGACAAAAAAGTATTTCAGTCCCTCAGTCACTAGCATCTTGAACAGGCATACCTCAACCTAGTTATCAAACATGCATGCCTTCCCCAGTAACTATTGCCACTTGCATTAGGCAATGAGAACACTAGCTTATCTGAATGTGGGTTCAATATCCAGAAGCAGCAATTAGTTTTTATTACAAGATAGCATTTAAGCGGAGGCCTGGGGAGAAAAGCTCCATATACATATGGTTAACAGAATAATAAACTAAAAATACATAATAAAGTCATAACATTCAAGCACAAACATGAAAATAACACATTAGTTTGTCAGAATGAGAATTTATACATAATAAAGTTGGGATGCCCTTGCACTGGCCCAGTAATCAAGGAGCCTCAGTCCTCACCACTAGCACCAGTGAGGGACGTGCATATTGGGAGGATGACAAGTACACACACAGTAAAGTACAATTTCCCTTAAGAGCACATAGAGATCACAATCAGTCTGGGGCTGGTTTCTCCCTCTCTTTCCAGATCTTCAATAAGACTCTCCACTGGCACAGATATAGAGTTAAGATCTCAGCCGAGTAGTCAAGCCAAAACCTCCAGCACCCTCTCTGTCCAACCAGTGCTTTGTGTCCTTGCCCAAGTAGCTGACACACCCATACACACTTTGAGAGTTGATTTATTTGCAAACACACAGACACTCCTGGAGAAGGCTGGCACAGGTTCACCTGCTATGTCCCCTTCTGCTCAGATTATAAGGTAGAAATCACTGCCACCAACAACCCTTACTTATCAGCTACTATAAGGCCCTTCCCAAAGGGTGACCAATTCTACTGTGTAATGTTACTGTTATCCAAATGGCAAGTGTGAGCAGAACTTTTAAGGCTATCACCAAATACATATGCAAGTACTCCAAGAGTTTAAATATCTCTAACAAACCAGCAACAATTTAAAAGGTTTAAATATATTTAATAATAAATAATAAAAGTACAAGAAAATACTCATTAACAACACAGTGACAACAGAGTTCAGAAACTGGAAATATTTTAAAACAACATTGCAGGACAGTCTTGCATAAATACAGAAAACATTTAGGCTAATCTTATATTCCTACCTATCTCTAAGATAAATACTATGATCTAATTCTTACTTACAGAGCAAAGATAAGTGCTGGTGAGAGGATGTTGTCAGATCCAAAACAAGATACAAAATGCACATACTTTCTCTCTGAGATAGTTCTTAAGTTGTTATCCAACATGTCTGCTGGGTTATCTCAGATGACATCATTCTTGTCAACTCTGCCTTAGTTTCCAGGCCAACAGGAACTTAAAATTTAACACATGTCTGTGAAAAACACTTCTATCTCAGATGCACAGCTGCTAGGAAGAGCAATACAAAAACACTTTACATGTGAAACCTAGTAATTATCTCTGTCTCAAGGCAACAGGCAGAAACTCCTAGCACTAGACATCCTGTCTCTTAGCTGAGATAAACTAACTTCATAACACATCGTAAAACTCTTTACTTATTTTCTCAGAGTTTGCAAGTTAACTCTGTATATTCCAGCCTTTATCATCAACACATACATTTGCCTAGGCATGTAGTTTGTACACGTCTGCTCTTTTCCAGAAGAGTACACTGTGGTTACATTCTTGAAGCTCAGTACAGAACATATAGTTTTTTTTTACATTTGTAAGACAAGCATACAAATCATATAACTATTCACAAATGACATAGAATTATTTACAAAATTCTAGGTGATTGGCTGGCAGCTTTCACAGTCCCCCCCCCTTGAAAACTCAAGCTAGTTTTTCAAGTGACCATTGAGAAATGTTGCTTGAGTGGGTTGAGCCTATCTGGGAATACTTTACCCCATTCCTTGTCTTGAGAACCCATCTCGATTGGTATTGCTAACACCTCTGCAGTGCTGCACTGTCATATCATATGCTTGCAACCCTAGGCTCCACTTTAGTAACTTGGCATTTTGCTGGCTGGCTAGATGTAACCATGTTAGAGGATTGTGGTCTGTAACTACAGTGAATTTTCTTCCATACAGATAAGGCTGAAGTTTCTGCAGTGCCCATATTATGGCTAGACATTCCTTTTCTACAGCTGCATAGCATTCCTCCCTGGGTTGGAGGCTATGACTCAGATAAACCACTGGGTGCTCTTCTCCCTCTGAAGAAATCTGGCTAAGTACAGCCCCTACCCCATGGTTTGAAGCATCCACCTGCACAACAAATTATTTGCTGTAGTCTGGGCTAGATAACGAAGGAGCTCCTCCCAAACCTCCTTTAAGCTTCTGGAATGCCTGCTCACATGCTGGGGTCCACCCTACCTTATCTGGCATGTTTTTCCTTGTCAGGTCTGTGAGGGGAGCAGCTATGGTACTATAACTGGGGACAAACGTTTTGTAGTACCCTGCTGTCCCTAAAAATGCCCTCACCTGCTTTTTGATAACAGGTGCAGACCATGCCTGAATGGCTTTCACTTTGGCCGGTTCTGGCCTGATGTTACCACTCCCCACTCTATGTCCCAGTTAGGTGACCCCTGCCATACCCACCTGATATTTGCTGGGCTTAATGGTCAACCCTGCCCACTGTAGTCTACCCAGCACCTCCCTGACATGCTGAAGGTGCTCTTGCCAGGAATGACTGTAGATGGCAATATCATCTAGGTAAACAAGGGCAAAATCTCCTGCTCCTGCTGGGATACACTCTACCAGCCTCTGAAAAGTTGCTGGAGCATTTTTCATCCCAAAGGGCATCTGTGTGAACTCATACAAGCCAAAAGGAGTCACAAAGGCTGACCTCTCTCTAGCACTGGGAGTCAAGGGCACCTGCCAGTAACCTTTTGTAAGATCGATGGTGGTAATATACTTAACCCCACCCAGCTGCTCTAGGCTGCATCTGTCCTAGGCATGGGGTATTTGACTCTGTGTGACCATTTAATCTCCTGTAGTCCACACAGAACCTGGTGCTGCCATCCTTCTTTGGTACCAGCATCACTGGGGAGGCCCAGGGACTGCTGGACTCCTGAATTACCCCTAGTTCAAACATTTCCTGTATCTCCTCCTTCAGAGTCTGTTTGACTCTCTCAGGCACCCTATAAAAAGCCTGCTTAATAGCTCTTTGGGGTCCTGTATCCACATGGTGTTGCCTCCTGCCTAACAGTTCTACCATGTAGTTAACATCACTGACCTTCCTTACCACCTTCTAGGGCACCTTCTAAGCTGACTGCTTCTTGTTGTGTCTGACAAGAATGAGAACCATTACCTACTACCCCACAGCATACTCTCTAGCTTGAGCATTCCTGTCATACCAGACCTTTTTCTGCTGCTGGGCTTCTGCCAGGTTCTCTTGGGCCAAGCCCATAAGTTCCCTGAGCCTTGTCTTGAGGTTTAGGACATATTCCACAACAAACTCCTTCTGGGATTCACACTCACCCTCCCATTCATCTTGAATTAATTCTAGAGGCCCCCTCACCCTATGCACATACAGCAACTCAAAGGGTGAAAAACCTGTGGATTCCTGGGGAACCTCTCTGTACGCAAACAACAGATGGGGCAAATATTTGTCCCACTCTCTCTTAAACTGGTCTACAAATGCTGTAGCATTGTCTTGAGTATAGAGTTTAACCTCTCAACAAGACCATTAGTCTGGGGTGGTAGGGGGTGGTCTTTAGGTGCTTCACCCCACAGTACTTCCAAAGACAAGTCAGCAGGTCTGACATGGAGTTGGCACCTCTGTCAGTCAGTATTTCTTTTCAGAAACCTAACCTGCTGAAAATCTCTAACAAAGCATTTGCCACCTTTTCAGCACAATGGAGGACAGAGCCACTGCCTCAGGGTATCTTGTAGCATACTCTACTACCACTAGGATATACTTTTTCCCTGTGGAACTTGGGGTACTCAGAGGCCCCACAATATCTATAGTTACCCCTCTGAAATGGCTCCTCAATCACAGGAGCTTTCAACTTCTCTCCTGTCTTGCCTATCTTTTGGCACTGTTCACATGTCCTGCAGTACCCTCTTACATCTCTGGAAATACCAGGCCAATAAAAGTTCTGTATAATACGTCTCTTTTTATGTTTTATGCCCATATGACCTGCAAAGAGAAAATCATGGGCTATGGCTAGAAGTGTCAGATGGTAAGCTCTAGACACAACCAACTGCTGTATTCTCTCACCCTCTAGCCCACCCTCAGGGGTCCACTCTCTATACAGTAATCCTTTGTCCCAGTATACAGATTCCCCCATCCCTTGAGAATCAGGTGTCTTGCTAGCTACCTCTCTCAGGCCATGTAATGTAGGGTCTGAGAGCTGAGCCTGTCTCAACTCTCTCTTAGTAACCCTTTCCAGCTCCCCTTCCACAGGAAGTCTGCTATCCTCTGACAGCAGTGCCTCACTGTCAGCCTGGGTACTACTATTCATCTCTGTCCTTGCGATCACTCTTTCTGAGAGAACATCAGTACCCACAAGTAGCTGTGGCTCACCTTCAATCTCACTGCTAGAGAGTAGCTCTCTCCCTGAAGTAACACTCTTACCAGTCCAGGCTGCAAGTGTGTGGTTTATCTGGGTTTTCCCCAGGCTACCAGACCCACATGCTTGTCTCCCAGCCTGACTGCATGTAACTGCATGAACACATGGTACTGCATTATCAAAATCATTCCCTATCAGGAAATCTGCAGGGATATCCTCAAACACACCTACTTGCTGGCTTCCTTTTCCACCCTCCCAGTCAAGGTGAACCCTAGCCAAAGGTATCTGGAATGGGATCCTTCCTAAAGCTCTGACTGGATTTGATGCCCAAGCAAATAGTGCTCCTCTGTAACCATTGTAGGCTTCACAATGGTAATGTCGGAGGCTATGTCTCTTTTTGCAATGGTCTCTTTGCCATTCACTAAGAATAGGATATAACCTCTTGTGGTAGTTTGGTACCCTTGTTGCCTCGAGACAATCTACTGTTGACATTTTGTCATTCCCACTTACTGGCTCTCCCACCTTGTGTTCCCCACCTTGCCTCTATGGACATCTACATGGCCCCACTGGTTGCATTTAAAACATTTAACCCTAGGTTCTGGACATGTACCTGGACTAGTGACTTCCCCTGCTACTGGCAGATTCTGTTGGGGCAGACTGGGCTGCCCACCATGGGTTCCCTTAGACCCATGAGCAGCACTGGGTGTCCCTTTCCTGTGCAGTGATGCCCTGCTTGCTAGGTATAGGTATCCCTTCTTCCCCAACTCATCTACAGTAAGGCATTGTCTATCAGCTAACCAGATCCTCAAGTCCTCAGGCAAAGTACTAAGTGCTTGTTCCCTCACCAAAAGGTCTGCCAGCCCTTCAAAAGTGGTGACCTGACATCCACTCACCCACCTATGAAAATAAGTGTTCAGTTCAGCAACATATTCACACACATTTTCATTTGCCTTGTGTCTATGCTCACAAAACTATTTCCTATAAGCTTCAGGTGTTAGCTTAAACAATTTGGGCAAACAATTCTTTACAACATTATAATTTAGACAGTCATTATAAGACAGTTTAAACAGAACAGTTACAGCTTTACCATGGAGTAAGGGGGTCAGGAACCATACCCAGAGCCCTTGGTCAACATTATACTGTTTACATACCTTCTCAAACATACTGTTTACATACCCTCTCAAACATATGAATGAAACTATAAAAATTATCTTGCTCTGTAAATTGTGGAAGAAATTTACTGACCTTTGTTGCTTCTGGGG
The DNA here is from genome assembly GCF_019279795.1 of Protopterus annectens. Classification (NCBI taxonomy): domain Eukaryota; kingdom Metazoa; phylum Chordata; order Ceratodontiformes; family Protopteridae; genus Protopterus; species Protopterus annectens. Next base: position 753,181,351 of record NC_056743.1, read on the forward strand.
TTCAGTTACTCCCTTCCCCATTACCTCCATGACTCTGGTGAAGAGTCAGCATCTCCTTTTCATGTTGCCTGTGCATCTCATTCTCCTCAGCTTCCAGATGTCTCAGTCTCTCTGTTGCTTCCATTTCCAAATGCTTGGCCTCCAACTCAAGTCTCAAACTCCAGACAGATTTTTACATCCTCTGTGGAAAAGTTGAGCTGTCCATTTTATGAGAGTTGTACATCTCCACGGCCAGTCTGATCATCCTCCTGGTTGCTATTCTCTGATGCAGCTGTAACCAAAGCTGCAATCATGTCTGCTTTCATTAGGTTTCCATGCACAAGTCCTTTAGCCTGGCACATCTCAGCCAAATGGCTCATGGTCAGCTTGCCATACTCCTCTGCTGACATGCTTGCCTGCTCTCCCTGACTAACTAAGCTAACAAAAGAAAAAAAACAATTGTGATACTAACTTCGAATATTCACTGCATGGCTGATTTAGAGTACAAACACCTTTAGTGATCATTGTAAACAAGCTACAGGAATTCAATATCCACATCACTACAAGCCAATTAATATGTGATGTAGCTAACTCACCACAATCAACCAATTAATATGTGATGTGGGTATTCCACTACTGCCACCAATTAATGTGTGATGCCCTTACACTGGCCCAGTAATCAAGGAGCCTCAATCCTCACCACTGACACCAGTGAGGGATGTACACATTCAGAGGATGACAAGTACACACACAGTGAAGGACAATTTCCCTTAAGAGCACACAGAGATCACAGTCAATCTGGGGCTGGTTTCTCCCTCTCTTTCCAGATCCCCAATAAGACTCCCCACTGGCATAGCTATAGGGTTAAAATCTTAGCCAAGTGGTCAAGCCAGAACCTCCAGCACCCTCTCTGTCCGACCAGTGCTTCATGTACATACCCAAGTAGCTGACATACACACACACACTTTGAGATATGATTTATTTGCAAGCACACAGACACTCCTGGGGAAGGCTGGCACAGGTTCACCTGCTATGTTCTCTTCTTCTCAGACTATAAGGTAGGAATCACTGCCACCAACCACCTTTACTTATCAGCTACTATAAGGCTCTTCCCAAAGGGTGACCAATTCTACTGTGTAATTTTAGGGTCTATATTAGAAGCATGAAAATGCTTCTTAGTGAATACGGAAACAGTGACACATATTCATCGAATCGCATTTAAGCGATTCGATGAATATGTCATAGGACAAGGAAATAGTTGGCCAACTTCACAGAGTTGCCCTTTCCTTCCCTATAGTGCGAACTTGGAGTTGGTATATTTAGTTAGGGGGTGTGGGGGGGGTGAAGTCCTCCACCTGTTTATGATGTTAAATTATTTTTTTTAGAGAACAGCCGCATAAGTTTTTTCCCTAGGGAAAAATAAGCTTACGTGGCCATTCGCTATTTTTAGGTTTTGTGCATTATGTGTCGATTTTTATGTAGTCGTACATATGCACTTTCGGTCTGATACTATAGACCTGTAATGTTACTGTTATCCAAATGGTAAGTGTGACCAAAACTTTTAAGGCTATTTAGGAGTGGCGTATACAGTATCACCAAATATATATGCAAGTACAGTAACAGGTTAAATATCTCTAACAAACCAGCCACAATTTAAAAGGTTTAAATATATTTAATAATAAAAGCACAAGACAATACTTATTAACTCAACACAGTGACAACAGAGTTCAGAATCACAGGAAATATTTTAAAACAACATTGCAGGACAGTCTCACATAAATACAGAAAACATCTAGACTAATCTTACTATATTCCTATCTACCGCTAAGAGAAATATTATGATCTAAGTCTTACTTACAAAGCAAAGACAAGTGCTGGAGAGAGGATGTTGTCAGATCCAAAACAAAATACAAAATGCACAGATTTTCTCTCTGAGATAGTTCTTAAGTTATTATCAAACATTTCTGCTGAGTCCTCTCAGATTATATCATTCTTGTAACCTCTGCCTTAGTTTCCAGGCCAACAGGAACTTAAAATTTAACGTGTCTGTGAAAAATACTTATCTCTCAGATGCGTAGCTGCTCAGAAGCCAAAGAGCAATACAAAAACCCTTTACATGTGAAACCTAGTAATTATCTCTGTCTCAAGACAATGGAAAGAAATGACTAGCACTAGGCATCCTGTCTCTTAGCTGAGATAAACTAACTTTCATAACACATCATAAAACTCTTTACTTATTTTCTTAGAGTTTGCAAGTTAACTCTGTATATTCCAGCCTTTACCATCAACACATACATTTGCATAGGTATGTAGTTTATATACATTTCTGCTGTTTTCCAGCAGGGTGCACAGTGGTTACATTCTTGAAGCTCAGTACAGAACATATAGTTTTCTTACATTTGTAAGACAAGCATACAAATCAAATTACTATTCACAAATGACATAGAATTATTTACACAATTCTAGCTTGCTGGGCTGGCAGCCTTCACAAAAGTCATAACATTCAAGCACAAAATTTGAAATGCTACACATTTGTTTGTCAGAATAAAAACTCAACGTACATAATAAAGTCATAGTATTCAAGCATAAATTATATGGAAATCCTGGGACTAGGACAATGCAGCATTATTTACATAATAGATGATTAAATTAATTAATTAATTATTGTGACATGACATGGATCTAATTTTGTCTCTGTTTTTTTGGGGGGGTTAATTTATTAACGTTCTTCTGTTTGCATTCTGTTTTGCTGAAAACAAAATGACCAACAGTACAAAGAGGTAAACCGACCACTGTGGCTCAGACAGATATACCTCCACTGATGGCAGCACAGATGCACAGCACTCTGCTCTACTTGCTCTATCTGCATCAGGTAGCTCTGTCTTGGCTGCTGGTGCAGTGGTACTGCCCAGGAGCAAAACTAGTGGAGGTGGCAATTTTATCACCTTGCAGGTGTTGATGGTGCTGCTAAAGGATATCATGGAGAGGGCCATTATTACACATATCAGCAGGGTTAAAATGTTCCTGCATCAGATTGTTAAAACAATACCACATTCAGCATTGAACCAGACAGCTGATAGAGGAGACAGTGATGACAGTTATGAGGGTGAGGATTAGATTGTCACTTGTCTCAAGCTGAACATGAGTGCATCTCTGATGTCCCCTACCTAACCCCATCATGAGGTTCCCCAACCTTTTGTCTCCATCACCATCCCTCCATGTCTTGCATGTCCTGCATGAATGTGCATGCTTTCTAACCTACTCTACTTACCTGACCTGACTGTTTCATTCCTAAGCACCTTTTACAACATTCCTTATGCCCATTACATGGCTCTCCACTTTGCCTGTGTGTCATCTTGACACACCTGAGTTTGTCCAACTGGCCATGCAACATTATTCTGTTATTGCCACCCATCACTCATGCAGTTCATAGGTTCATAGGTAGGTACTAGGCTATCGGCCCTGGGACCTATACAAGCCCAGCCAAAAAGGTACCCTGGCTTTTGCCACCCAAGAAAATTATTTTCCTGTGCCACTGTCGAGCAGAGCCACAGTGGTGATCCCCCAGGTGAATTTCCTATTTCCCATCCAATCATCAAGATTTTTCTTGAAGAGTGCTAATGAAGAGCTTTGTTTGATATAGATAGGTAGTTTATTCCAGAGTATGGGAAGTCTCTGGGACAGGAATCTATCCCTCCGGCATGTTCTGTTTAATGTGGTGACAAGGTTTAGGTCCCTAGAGCACGTAGCTCGGAGGGATTGGGATTTCTTTAAGTGGAGTATGTCCAACAGCTCTGGGTTTGACATAGCTTTGTATGTTAGGCAGAGATCACCTCTGAGTAGGCGATATGTGACGGAGTAAAGCTGGAGTTTTTTGAGACGGTTCATGAGGGCATCTGTTTGAGGCTGGTAATCCTCTTTGTGAGGTATTTCTGTGGCCTTTCCAGTTGTTGTAGATGTCTTGTGAGGTACATACCAAAAGGGGCGTTGTACTCTATAATGGGTCATTTCATGTTTTATTGTGAATTGCTTATCCAGTCTCTCTTTCCAATACTTTCTAACCTCCTCTGATTGACTCTTATAGTTATTGTGCAATATTTTATATGCTCTACTGATTACTACTTTTTAACAGCGGGTTCTACCCCCACACCTTGTACATGGAGTGCTGCTGTTGCAGTGTCCTTTTGATTGCTGATTATTTGGTGTAGTTTAAGGGGGAATAGGGGTTCTGCACTCCTGAATGTGTCCTTCTTTGTATGAGATGCCTAGTAACTATGAACTTGTCAGTTTATCAGTCATTCTCTATTGCAATATTACTAGCTTACTATTTTTTTAAATGTTTCATGCGCAATTAATTCAAGGGCAGCAGGCACTGAATTTGTAGATGAAACACTGAAATGTAAAGTTGTCTGCCAGTAGCAATCTCTTCATTAGTTACAGATCTCTTTAATATGAATTATTTGGATGACTTTTACTTCTGCAGACATTGTGCTTATTGACTGATATTGGTGGACTGTAATGGCAGATGTCTAAGTGGCCTTATATGGTTGAAATTTTCTGAAATGGGTAGTTTGGTCATTATCGGTTCATACATTTTGTTTCATTGCTTACTGGAAGAATGTTCAAAACTACAAAATATGTATTTTAACAAGTGATGCTGTATTATAAGAGGAATATAATTTGATACAATCAGGAAGGCATCATGGTTTGAAAATGGCCCAAAGTTAAACTTAATCTTTTACTAGCGAGATGCATTTTCTTTGAATGTGGGTTTTAATGCTGTTTCAATGAATGTGAGTTTCAAGGGCAGAGAAGTTTACTGCTCATGCTTTCTGTTTCCATTGTGAGACTGCATTGTTTGTTTAGCAAATGGCTATTAGTGTCTGTGCTATTTTATTTCAATATCTGTAATCACTGTAGAAGTAAATAAGAAAGCAGTATGCACACTGGCAGGTTTGAATAGTGTTTATGTTAACTGGGGAAAATTAGCCAAGTAGTTCATAGGTTCATAGTTTAGTACTAGGCTAACTGCCCTTATGGACCATTTTAAGCCTAGCCAATTATCCCATGTAAGAATAAAACCCTACACCTTGTGTTTATAAGGTAAACACTTTAAACATTATGTCAACTAGTGGAACACTGGAATGGCTGTGAAAGGAGGTACTATGGGGGTAGGGGGTTGCCACAGAAGGGGCTGCTCTGGGTAAGCCCCAATCTAGTACCCTGAATAGAGCACCATTTGACCTTGATCCAGCTCTGGTTATGCATCACCATTTTTATTTCATCCCCTCTTATCCTGTTAGTAATTGGGCCTCATCTACCTCTAACCTTGGCATATTTAATTCTTCCAAAAACAATTCCATTTGTACCTTTTATTTGCTTCCATATTTTTCTGGTTTATATAAATTTTCATAAAATTTCCAAAATATTTCTAGTACCTCTATAGGATCTGTTATCTCTCTTGTTATAGGCCCCCTAAGCTTGGAAACAACCCTTTCTACTTTCTGTTGCCTGAGTTGTGCTAAACGTTTTTTGCGCTCTGGAGTTATTATCAGAAAATAGTTGCTTAACAGCAGTCTTTCGAAACTCATGCATATTATCAACGTAATCCCTGATTTTCTGTGTAGCATTCTGCAATTGCCCATCTTCTTGTTCTGTGAGAGTTCTCCTATTATGCAATACTTTAATCTTTGTCGGTCCCTCAAAATAATCCTTGTTACTTCTTCACCATATATCTCTTTGTTTTATTTCCACCCCATTTTTAAATGCCAATTTATTTTTAACCCACTAGCTATATTTTCAGAAGAAATTTCTATCTTCTCTAATAACCCCCAAATAATTTCCAGTACATATTCCTTAAATTCCTCTCTTTTCAACAGATAGGTGGGAAAGAGACAGTGTCTCATTTTTATTTCATCACCCTGCATTTTTATTTTAGTTATTATTGGCATATGATCTGAATAGTTGTTGGGTACATATCAAAACGTTCAATTAAATGCACATGTTCCTGTGAAATATAAGTTCTATCTAGCCTAGCTCAGTTTTTGTATCTTGGGTAGTAATATGTAAATTCACTCTGAGTTCCTACTACCAAATTCACATCTTCCATGCCAAATATTTTTAAAAATTTCTTCAAAAATCTACCCTCCTTTGTTATATTTTGCCTTCTGGACTCCTGATGCATGTTCACTGCTGCAAATCAAACTCCAGTCCCCACCTATAAGTAATGTTCCCTACTGAAAGCTGATTATTTCTCCCAAAATTTTATTAAGCTCCATTATAGCAGTTTTAGGTGGAATATATATATATGCCAGTGTAATCCTCCTCCCTTGCCAGTAACCTGTTAGTGCTACAGATCTACTATTACTATCTTTTTTATCCTCTTCTGTCACTTCTCTTGCCATTAATATGAGTAGTCCTCTTTTCCTTTGTCCCAGGTACTACACTGAATAACCATCCTGAAGACCCTTCTCTATCAAATTCACATGCTCAGTTCTTTCCAAATTTGTCTCCTGTAGCAAAGCTATTTGCACTCTACATTTTCAATATAGTTCACTCCTCTTTCTTTTTTGTATGTATCTATGAGACTATTTACATTTAAGATAATATAGAAAGTGCTATTAAGTTAAAAAAGTTATTATTCCCACCTTTTATGTGTAACAGCTTTTTTGTTAAGTGTGTATTTCCAGCTTTTATGTTGCATGCGTGCACTAATGTTTGGTAGGTTGATCATTTATACAGTTGTTTCTTGTTATATCCATTTGAGTCTATGTCAAATCTTACAAAACTTTTTTGTTTTGTTGAAATTCCTCAAACAAAAAAAAACAAAGATACCCCCAACACACCCCTATAGTCTATTAACTTAATACTAACACATATAACTATGTACATCTTCATATATTGGAGTTTATCCTCCTTCCAGACTGACAGCCACACTGACAGATTTGGATTAACCTAAAAGGAAGGTTATCCATGCTAAGATGCATGGTACAGCTTGTGCTTCTAGTAAGTGCTGTCTGGTTTTGTCTTATCTTTATTACTCTCCCAGGTTGGGAAACACTTGAATGTGTTCAGAAAACATTATATCCTAGCCATCGAAAGAAAGGAGTATTTTGTTTTTATTGCTCTTTATCAGATTGCCTCCATGGACACATAGAACCAGATGCACAGCTGCTTCTACAAGCATTCATTTGCTAGGGGAAAACTTTTTTTATTATATTCAATGTTCTTTTTCATTTATTTGCTTTCTCTTAAAAATTGTTACTAGATCAAGCCAAGAGTCTTAATCCAGTCATTTCCTTATGCAGAAGCGAGAAAAACACATCACATTTTCTTGTATCATGCTCTTTTGGCCAGACTTTTCTTCTTTTTTACATTGCAATGCCTACATTCCTTAAAACTGCACAAGGAGAAAGAAAGAAGGAAAAATAAAACAAGGGCAATTGTTTACTTTAGTATCCCTACACTCTAAAATAACTGAGAAAGCTCTACTTTATAGTATACATATTATATAATGCATTATAAAAATACTACTGTTAAGAACAAAATTTTGTTTTACTTACAGTTAAACTCATACCTTCCTTCCTCTTTCCCTCTTCTAAATGTTCTTCCACACATTAATGATATGAAGTAGGGCATATGCTGCAGAGTTTCCTGCAAGTTTAACAAAGTCAAAAAAGTCCCAATATTTTCAGGTTGTCTTTTTCTATCATGTTTCATAAGTATAATTAATGCTTTGTAATATCACATTTATTTGTCCATTTCTGAGTTGCTGGTCTTATTCCTTTTAATCTCCATGTCCCAAATCCAGTCTTTGCTTCATTTCCAATGTACTCCCAGTTCTTCTGTTCAATTATTGTGCATTTTTCTGTCTCTCAGACATTTTCTGTTGAAACATTGGAAAAGGTTTCACTGGTGCAGTCTCCTGTGGGCTTTATTACCAGAAGAACAAGAAGCGGAATCTCCTTCTGATTCATAGCTCACTTTTTGTTGGACAGACATATGTATTTCCTCATTAGTATGTTCTGCATCAAAAAATTATTTTGTCCCTCCAGGAAAGAATATTATGAAAGTAGCAGGGTATAGCAGCTTTAACATCATGCCTGCTTCTCGACATTCCCTGATTAGTGGAATAAATGTACTCTTTTTCTTCATGGTGTGCAGTGAGTAATCATTTTCCACAAACACTCTACTATAGAACTTTGTCCTTCTGCCAGTTTGGTCTGAATCAACTCCTTCTGCTGGTAGGATTGCATCTTTACTATTAAAGATCTAGGTTGCTTTCTCATGGCCAGGTTTGATCATACACATGATGTTCCTTTTGATTAACAATACCCACTATGAAATACCAGTCCAGCTGCTTATTTGTGGTTTAATAAAATTAATTTAGTCTTTTCCTTCCAGCTTCTCTGGTACAGCAGAAAATCTTAGGCTTTCCCTACTTGCTCTGGCCACCAATTCTATTATTTTTTTAAACATATCTTCTTGGGCAGTCTCATACTCAGCCAGTCTTTTTTTCATTTCCACCTCTGATTTTTGCAGTCTTATCACCTCATCTGAACATCTGTTTAAAGCTTCTTCCATTTTTCCAGCCTTTTGTTATGTGAGTTGATATACTCCTTCAATGTTTTATTAATTTAATCATTTCTGAGTTAATTTTAATTATTTTTCCTCTAGGTTACTGGGAGTCATGTCTTGCACCAGAGCTGGAGCTTGCACTTTTTTTGAACAGCTGCAAAATTCTTCCCAGTCAGTGTTTTTCCTCATCTTTTGTGACTGATTTTCTTTCAGGGTCTCTGAATTTCTTTTTTGCTGGCATCCAGGCAGCGCACATACTAGCCAGATACTGAAATTTACCTAAAAATATGAGTTTACTGGCTATCTCTACTGAGTTTCTGTTTTCACACTGGGAGAACTGAAATTAAGCTGTTACACAAAGTGCAGCCATCTTGGAAGTCCCCCCTCTTATAATATTATACTTATCTCATTCCACATACTGCACAACCAATCACATTCAAAGCAACCACACGGTTACTCTTAACCAATTAACAAAGACATATTTTAATATCACAAAACTATCAATATCAAAGCCAAAAACTACAACCTCAAGTATATTAACAACTTTAACAAAACTGCACACAACATACCTCTAAAGCCCTCCAGCTATCTACCCAGCTTTCCTCCCCATAACTTATATAACCATACCACTGACACTTAATCATAAGTCCAGCTAAACCTCTGTAAGTACCAACTACTAAAACTAAAGTGCTTGCGACCTACATCCTCCAGCCATGCCTCCTCACTATACTTGCCCAACTTATAGATTATGAGAACTTCCTCATTGTAAAATACTCAACCTCAACCATATATCATAAACAACAACATACAAATAATAAAATCACACACTTTCAGTACAACTTGATAGACACTAACCTTTACAAGTACAGATTAATTAATTTAAAACACAACATCTGACAACTCCAAACAAAAAGAAATGCTTCATAAAAATCTCAGCTATCTCTTACCTAAATATTATATCACTAAAATAAGTGGAGACATCTACCAAAACCCAGGACCAAAAATAAATAATAGCAATACTCAACACGCTCAAAGAAAACTACACTCTAAAATCTATAATGAATACTTCCAAAACAGACCTAGTAGTTCTCAATCTAAATCTAAGAAGTATATGTAACAAAATACAGGACATACACACATGCATTGCTACATACTGTCCAAACATTGTAATAGCCACTGAAACCTGGTTAAAAAATGAAATGAAGGGCAATGAAATAATACCCCTTGTTTACAATATATTAAGACTTGACAGGAATACCAAACAAGATGATGTCATAGCCATTATCTATAAGAACACCCTTAATATATCCCCATTCCCCAGTGAACTACCCAAATTTAGCAACACAGAACTCCTACCACGTCTTTTCAACATTAACAGTAAAACAAAATTATGCATTGCTGCTAGTTACATATTTCCTGTTAACAAAATGTCCACAGCTGAAAAGATCCTATATTGGATGTCTCAACACATATCCCAAGAAACTGTTATATTGGGAGACCTACACACAGATTGGTAGCTACTACACAAGGTAAATCCCACTGACTCAATGAACCTGCATAACTTTACCCAACTCATCACCCCAGCCACTAGAACAGATAAAAAAGTCAAACAGACTATCAGCATTAGACTGGATTCTCACAAATAGACCAAATTCCAAAAATCTGGAAACTTTCCTGATATCATTAGCGATCACCTACCAACATACGCAATTAGAGTTGTCAACAATATTTACCAACAAACCACCTATAATCAAATCCAAATTACTACCAGTTTTGACAAGGCCATTTTTAACAACATTCTCTCCCAAATGAACCTGGATATTCTAAAAAGAATGTCACCAGATAATGCTATCTTCAACTTTAACCAGACCTTCCTAAATATTTTAAACAACTTTCCCCCAGTTCATAATAATAGTTAAATCAAACTTGGCCTCATGGTTAACTAAAGAAACAAAACAACTTAGCAAACATGTAAGTCCTGAAATGACTGGCTGAAAAATAGAACACAAAACACATTATATGCATTTAGATGACTAAGGAAACTTACCAAACACCAAACCAAAGTTGACAAAGAAAGCCACTATACTAACCTACAAAATAAAGTACCAAAATAACACAAATCTCTTGTGGTCATCAATAAATATCACACAATTCCCCATTACAAACACTTCATCTGATAGAATTCCCTCACTGTTCAAATCCTACTTTATCCAAACAGTGCAATCTCTTACCAATAATAACACTACTTCCCCACCAACAACAGCCAATCACAAACATTTAATTTCCATCCAGTCCCTAATTGTACTATCCACAAATTTCTAAACAAACTTTAACCAACCACTGGCAGCAAATCAGCTCCCATCTCGGTACCTAAAATCACTGTTAATGCTAAAGCTTACCTTGTATCTATCCTAATTAATAGAACAATATCTGAAAGCAATGCCAGTATACCACTACATAAAGGAAGCCCATCTACAGAAATAAATACAGACCAATTGTAATATTATTGTCATTATCCAAAATCCTTGAAAAATGTATTCATGTACAACTTATATAGTAGCTCAATAGAAACAAGGTTTTTATCGAACACCCAACACAGCTTCAGACCACATCATAGTAGCACTACTATGATCTTTCATTTCAAAAACATCATCAACTTTCATAGAAACAATATTCACACTGGTTCTAGATTTATCTAAGACAGTTGATACAGTGTCCCATCAACATCTAATGACCAAGCTCGCCTCCCTTGGTCTGTCACAACCCTCACTAAAATGATTTCTCATTTACGTACCTGACAAGAAACAGGCTGTCAAATGGCATTGAGCACTCTCTTCCATCCAAAAAAAAAAAAAACATCAGTCAGAATACCTCATAGCTCTATACGAGGGCCACTATTATTTAATATTTTCATTAACAAGCTAAATACAGCCACAAGCATGCAGAAGTAATGTGATATGCAGATGATTCTACAGTCATCTGTACAGCTCCCTGTATTAATGAATTACAATAAATCACCCAAGACTTTTTTCCTGCAGTAGAATCCTTTCTAAAAAAATCCAACCCATTTTTAAAAACCCAAAAAAATCCAACTTACTTTTAAAAACCTAATAAAGCAAAACTCATGGTGTTTACCCCCAAACATTTTATTTATTTTTATTTATTTTACATTTGTTGACCGGGATTGTCCAACTGAGCTAAAGGGCCCCTTTCCAGTGGAGGCCCGGGGAGACAAGCTCCAACATTTTAAACAATTTTCATTATAAATTAGCATTAAACAGCAATGTTACAGGATTATTACAAGGCATTAAGTAGGAATACAATGTTATACAGTCTCAATAATCAGGAGTATAGCAAAACTATTTCAAGATGTATAAAAAGAAATATATCATTAAGATGAATATTTTTTGGGTAAGTGGTTACAAAAACCCAGTTTTATCATAATGTAGTTGCATGAAGGCAGGACAATTACAATAGAATGTTTCTCTGAAACAATTTGCTTAATAGATTTTAGAAGACAGTAGAAAGAGTAGTCAAGAAAGATTAGAGAGAGCTAGTGAGAAGAGTGAGTTAAGGGCAGAATGTAGATTAAGGTATGAGAAGTAGGGGATGTTTAATGAGGGAGAGTGCAGTGGCAGAACCAGTGACTTTTATAGTGCTCTTTGGTGGCTGTCTTAAATTGTTTAGGATGTGTAAGGGTCCTGATTTCTAGTGGGAGCCTATTCCAAGCAATAGTAGGGTGATAGCTGTACATGTTGCGTCCAAATTTAGACTTGGGTTTGTAGATTTGTAGTAGGTCTTGGTTAGAGCTTTGCAGAGGTCTGGAGGAAGAATAATGGGAGATGAGAGGGGATAGTGCTGGGCAGTAGGAAGGCTGGTGTAGGATAGCATGGATGATCTGAAGCTGAGAGAGAAGAAGCTGGTGGAGTAATTCAAGCCAGTTTAGGTGTTTTACAGAGAGACAGTGATGGGATTTGTAGATTTGTTGGGCAGCAAATCTAGCAACCTTGTTGCAGTAGATTCGAGTTTGGTCAGGAGTACTGAGTTAAGATTTGTGAGAATTTGAGAATTGTACATTAGACTGGGTAGAATGTAGGTAAGAGAGAGAGCAAGCTTCGCTTCAGAGGTAAGGAATTTCTTGTTATGGTAAAGGAACCCTAGTTTTGAATGAGTCTTTTTGATACAGTTATTAACATGCAAGTCAAATTTAAGCTGATCGTTGATGGTTAGGCTTAAGAGCTTAGTGCTGGATTCTACCTGAATGGGAGTGTTATTAAGGGACTGTATGGAGAAGGAGGGTTTAATATTGTTGAACTTTTTAGGTAGGAAGAGTAACAGCTTTGTTTTTTAGGGATAAGGATGAGCTGGTTGTTGGAAAGCTATGTTTCAACTAAGTTAAAAGATGCCTGAGTAGCTGAGAAGAGCTTAGAGGGAGAGTTGGCTGTGGTGATGACTGTAGAATCATCTGCATATTGCACTAAAGATGATTGAGGACAGGAGGCATAGAGCTTATTAGTAAAGATATTAAAAAGTAAAGGCCCTAGGATAGACCCTTGAGGTACACCCATTTTTACAGGGAGAGGAGGGGAGAGTGCAGAATGCCATCTCACTGATTGAGATCTATCAGTGAGGTAGCTGGAGAACCATGCAACAGTATCAGAGAAGTTTAAGTTATGCAGTTTTTGCAGCAGATGAGAGTGTGAGACAGTGTCAAAAGCTTTTGAGAGGTCCAAGAAAAGGCAAGAAATAAGCTTATGGTCGTCCATGGCTATAGAGACAGTGTTTAGGAAGGATAATAGAGCTGTAGTGTTGCTATGTTTGGGTCTGTAGCCATGTTGAGTGGGTGTAAGTAGATTTTCCTGTATTAGATACTGCATAACTTGTTTATGAATACATTGTTCTAGTACTTTAGAGAGAGGGAAGAGGATAGTGAAAGGTCTAAGGTTGGAGATATCAGAGGAGTTACCTCCTTTGTGTATAGGTAGAGTGTAGCACTGTTTCCAGATGGAAGGGACTTTAGATTCGGAGATAGAGCGATTAATTAGGATAGATACAGTGAGAGCAAGAGAGTCAGCTGCTAGTCGAAGAAAAGTGTAAGGAATATTGTCAGCAGATGCTGAGCATGGTTTTAATTTAGAGCATAGAGTTTTGATGTAGCTTGTAGCTACAGGTTTGAGGGAGAAGGTATTTGAGGAGATAGTATTAGGATTAGGTTCAGAAAAGTTGGAGATGTTAGTAGTAGAGGAGTTTGGGTTAGGATTCAGTAGCTTAAATATTGAATCGATAAAATAGGTATTGAAGATAGTGGCAGTTTCTTCAGATGTCTTGTCTGGGCATGGATTGGGGGAGCTAAGATTACCGGGATGTAATATTTGGTTAATAGAGTTCCAGAAATTTTTAGGATTAGATTTTAGGGCTGTGGGATATTTGTTATAGAAGTCCTTTTTATCTTTGTTTATGTGTTTTGTTGTCAGATTTCTGAGTTCTTTATATTTTTGCAAGTCTGCAGGGAGCTTAGTTTGTGACCATTTTTTCCATAATTTGTCTCTAGTTATCATAAGGGTACATGTGGCTTTTGAAAGCCATGGAGTTATGGTGGACTTAATTCGGACTTTGCGAGGGGGAGCAAGTGAGTCTAAGATGCTAAGGAAGGTGGAGTTGAAAGCTAGGACTGTTTCTTCAAGTTGGAGTTGGGTAAGGAATTTCCAGTTTACTTTAGAGATATTATATTAAACATAACTACTCATTTAACATAATTTCCTTAAACAACACAAAAATCAAAACTGTAACTCATGCAAAGCTAATAGGTGTCATAATTGACAACAATCTTAAAATCAACTAGCACATCCTACAGGTAATCAAGAAAACCCACCAAACACTAGGCTCACTTTACAGAATCAAAAAAGTCTCACAGAATACATTAGAAACCTCTTGCTATAACCTGACCACTTATATCATTACTATATGTCTCTCTGAGTTTAACCAACATATATACAACATACTTAATAAAATTGTACTCCTGCTACAAAACATAGTAGAATTTGCAGTAAATAACCCTTGTCAGGCCCTAAAATTATTAAACTGGCTTGAGCAACCCCGTTTTCTACAGTATATGCAACTTCCAACAGCTCACAGACTTATTAATTCACCTGATAAGTCTCCAGTGCTGAAAGGCACTATCAAATTACACTGCCCAAACAGGAACCTCTGCTCTGGAGACAAACTCGTACTATCCATAAACAGATCATAAAACTGTGTTGTGATTCACTATACTAGCACCATATCCTTAAAAGTGGAAGGAACATCTCGACAGAACTAAAAAATAGTTACAAATTGCTCCACATTAAAAAATAATGCTCAAACAACACTTATTTTAGGCATGGACTTGCCCATTCATTTCCCTAGACTAATAAACGCTCATCCCATCCTTTTCCTATCCTTAGCCATCTTGTTAACTTTCTTCTGTACTTTACGTGTCATCCCTGATTTCACCTACTGTCATCTCACCTATCTCCTAACAGCATTTCCACTTTCAAAACCCACTCCTCTCCCAGCAATCCCATTCTTTTTCCCTATCACCCAGTATTATGGTTTTACTACCTTCTTACTCCTGAAATTTACTCTAGCACATTTTAGCTTTTCTTAGTATCTACACTTTTTCCACTACCAAAACACTTCCACTATTCAGACTGTCTACTTTCTACTTATCAAATTACTAACAAGCCTACTTTAAACTCATAACAAGTTTCATTTTTTTTATAAGAATACAACTCCAAATGGCAGAAATCCACTTCTCTGGTACTTTCACTTTTAATAACATTACATCGTATTAAGTTAGAAAATTGGGAATACTTGTATCAACCTTGAAAATGTATCCAAGGAATTTGAAGCCAGAAGCAACTTGTTTTTAACTGTATTAACACTGAAATTCTATGTAAGAAATGTAAGAATTGTACTGGAGTTTTTATCCCCAGGCATCCACTGAAAGGGGGCACTTGTCCAGTCAGCCTTTCCCAGTAAACAAAGATAAATAAATAAATAAACATAACACTGTATATCTACTATTTCTAAGAGCTTTTCTCCCTAGGCCTCTATGAACATGGGAAATATACCCAGTCGGACTTTCCCAGTAAACAAAAGTGACTAAAATAAATAAAAGTGACTAAAATCAGGCAAAAGGAGGAAAAGCTTCTAATTTAAATATGATAGTTAAATATTTTTCACATATTCCTCATTTACATCTCATTATACCTTCATTTGCATAGTCTTTCTCAGACTGGTTCAGACATCTGTACTTAAACAAATCTGATGTCTTTGAACTGTGCCTCAGCTTCATTTAGTCACAGACAGTGCAACTTCCCACTACACCTTAGCGCAATGACTATAAATACCGAACAAAGTTTATGATCCAGACATTATTTTAAAATAATAAAGTTTTAAACAAAAACTTCCCTAGTCCAACACCATTCCATTCATTTGAACTGATGGACGAAAAATATAGTAGCAATGTATAAATGGCAAGCTATAACATGCCCTCACTTGGTCAAGATCACCTTTTACACTTTGTTTATCAGATATATGCACAGTTAATCATGAAACATGAAGTTTATTCCCTAGTCAGTTAAGGCATGAACTAAAGAGTTACTGGATTTATTTCAATGGAATGCTGACATTTGCAGAATCTGATAACATTGTGTTACAGGAACATGTTTCACAGTTAAGATGATTAGTAAATGAATAAATGCATACCAAGTAACGGGAATTAAAGATGTCAGAACTTGTCTGCATTATGCTTTCATTAGCTTTCACCTCATATTATTCTTTTTGATTTTTTTCTCTGTCTAGTAACAGAAACCGATGTCATTATCTGTAATAGTGAGCAAAATCTACTTTTTGTTGAGTTCTTTGTCAAGAACAGCATTTCTGATTGCTAATGATGACAAATATATGTCTGGAATTCATTTGATTTGCATTATCTTCATTATTTCACAGTTTAAACAGGTAATTGCCTTTTAAAATAAAATTATATATATATATATATATATATATATATATATATTGTCTACTTCTAAATTTCGAAGTTTCAAAACTCCAAATTTCTTATGGTTGAGACCATAAGATCAAAGTTTTGAAACCTCAAAACGCAAATAAAAAAGAAATACAAATAAAAAACTCTTTTTTTTTTTTACACTGCACCCCCCACACCCCCTGCTAATTAAATATGCCATCTCTGAGATCATACTGTAAATATACCATTCCGCACTGTACAGCAATCTCCATTTAAACAGTTCTAAATTTCAAAACTTTGATCTCACAGTCTCGACCATAACAAATTCGAGGTTTTGAAACTTCGAAATTTAGAATTAGACCCATATAGATATATATATTGAACTTCACTTAGCATACTGAAGACTGTTTTGCTCATTTTTTGGTGTTCTTTGATACACAAGTGGAGTATTCAAATTAAGTTTAGTGTGACCATGCTGTTGTAAATAGTGTGGTACTGTTAGTACAGCATGGCCTAATGGAGATTACATAAGCATTAGTGCCAACATGGTGTGGTAATACCAGAGACAGAGTTACATAATGAATCTTCACTGTCACAAAAACAGCAGTAACCATGCAACTAGAGATATCATACCATGAATGGTCACATGACCTGGGGATATTGGTATGCAGGTGTGCCCTGCATCTGCACACAAGCGCCTTATAGCTGTTACATGAGGCATTTGTAAGCCCATAATATCACTCTACATCAAAGTGCCAAATTATTTCATTACATTAATAGGAAGGAAATAGGGTAATAGGACAGTCAGAAAGGGAAAAGAGCAAGCACAGGAACACACAGAAGGGTAATTGGAAGAGAAGGATGGTTGTAGGGGTGGAGGAAGAAGAGTACCACTTTTTTGAAAGACAGGTATATTTTTTGCTGAAGGATAGAGGGGAAGGGTATTGGACACTCTAAATTGGCCCTAGGTGTGAGTGCGTATATGTGTGTGCCTTCTGTGGAAGGTTGGGCACTGGGCTGGCATCTCGACACTGTAAAACTCCACTGCCAATCATGAGCAGACAGGTGATCTGCTGTGGCAATCCCTAACTGGGAAAAGCAGAAAGAAGAAGAAGAAGATAGAGGGGGAAGGGTCGCATGTGGAAGGTGTGGGTAGAAAGGATGGTATAGGAAAGGAAACAAGAACAGATAGACAAACATGTAATGCACCCAGAAACTCACGGGGGATGTAATGACACAAAAGAAGGGCATCAATATAGAGATACAAGTTGACAGAGTATGGACAACTGTAGATGGAGAGGAATGGGCTGAAAACATGAGATGGGAGTGACATGAAGAAATGAGGAACACAATGATGGGAGATAGTAAGGAGTTACAAAAGCATGACAAACCAATCTGGAGGGGAATCCCACCAAGACGTTAGTCACCACTTTGGCTGACATCATGGTGGGCTCTGTTTCAGGGAGCCTGATGGTCAGAGCTGGCCAAGAATGTAACTTTAAAAACCACATGTGGAGGCCCTAGAAGGCCCCTCTTGACAACATTCTTATGTTTCACCAGAGGAGCAGTAACAGAAGCCACCAGAAGCTCTCCAGGCTATATTCCTCAGGATGACCCTTATCACCCTAGAGAGAGGGAGGCAGGCATGAAGACCACTGGTGACTGATATGGTGACCTGTACAGAATACAGTGGCTGCTACTTCACTTCTGCTTGCACATCAGCAGAATACACTGCGTAAGTCCCATTCCAAATTATGATAGTAAACCGTGTCTCATATTAGTGCATTAACTGGAGAAAAAAAAAAACAACAATGAAGCCAAATAATACAAAAGCAATTAATATATGAAAAAAAATTAAATACGGTTGCTCAATAATATTTTCTACAGTGTTTTATTACAACAGTATATCAGAGTGCTTGGCACACTACACTTATCCTACCACAGGGAAAGCCTTTTATGCCTTCTCAAGCAGATGATCCTATTTTCTTCTCTCTCCTGTGGTGCAAGACAACACAAACCCATTGTAATGAGGACAGCATATCCCTAATGGCAGAAGGCAATTACAGCCACATGTGACAAAGCCTACTGTACAAACCACTACACAAAGAGACTGCATACAGCAAAAGGGTGTCTCTCCCTCAACAGCCTCTTCGTACTGGAACAGAAGGTCTGAGAAGCCCTTCTTTGGATTATTATACTTATGCTAGCACTGTTCACCAGGGCTGATGATGGCAGTGGCATCATTCATCAGCCTGGCAAGTAGGTTCCTGGAAACCACTCGATCACTATGCAACAGCTGTAAAAAGATTTTGCACCACCTGCTGCACCAGGTGGAACACCTGCCAGAGTCTGTTCCTGTTTAGTTAAAGTCCACTCAGCAGGTCAAATCTTGGAGCTAAGATGGTAGCTGGGATATACAGCCAATAGTAGTAGACATCACATGACATGCAGCAACATAAAAGAGAGTGGCACCATGTCTTTCAATATTAGTGCATTGCACAAGGTCAGTAATGTGCTGGAGGGTGACATTAGTGTGGTCAGACTACACAAGCATGTGCATCCAATGTGACCTCAAAGCCCATGAATGAGCATGACAGCCAAAGGAGCAGTATGATAACCATAATCATTAGCATTATGTAAACTGTAAGTAATGCTTACAGGCTACTCAGGTGTACACACTGTACCCATGAATGAGCAGGAAATGATCCTGAAGTGCAGAAAAGGGGTAATAACGCATTGCATTATTGGTAAAATCCATAGGCACTCCCACTAAATCACCTTGTTAGCATAACAAATATCCTGTAGGGCCTGCCTAAAAACTCAGCTGTGGGTCCTGTTTTAATTTGATAAAAAGCACAGCTGCAATTGTGTTTAGAGAACTGGAATAAAATTGATGACAGAGATTACTGCTATGTAGGGAAAGAGACAGCAGACAGAATAACTGGTAATGGACTTCAAGGCTGCAGTCACTATTTAAGGTGTCATAGAAGAAGGAGACAGTATCACACAGCAGTGGCATCTGTGGGGTAACACTGCATTGGGAATGGCAGAGGATTGGCAGACTGGTGGTCTCAGCCTGATTGCACAACAGACAGGTGGGACAGGTTGCAGTCCTGTGGGAGTTACATAAGACAGGATGCAGGTAAGTGCAGGATAATGTTGCACTTCTGTGGGGGATCCACATGTTAGGGCATAGGGAATGGCAGGACAACATTGTACATCTGTGGGGGATCCACATGTTAAGGCATAGGGAAGTGGCAGGACTGGTTGCAGTTTTGCAGGGGGCCCCATAGTTTAACTCTAGCATGCTATCCTGTAGCCATATTGTAACACCTACCAATGCCCAGTCACAGGTTCGTTGATGTCATAATTCTGCTGAAACACCACAGTGAGGGCACAGAAAAATTCTGCACACTCACCAGATGTGCTATTCCATTTCATGAATAGGATGCCTTCAGTCATGATACTGTGGGACCATGTGGTACACCCAGCCAGCATTCTACCCATGAAAGTTCCATCCATTCCTGGATAATGTGATCTTTGACACAAAAACATCCCACTCATGTGTATGGCTACCACAAACACCACTCATGGCCCCTACACTTAAACTAGCATTGCTGTTTCCTATTATTGTGCTTTACATAACCTGTGCAAATGATGATGGCTGTGCCTTGCTCAGTCCTGTGTCATGTGTGTGTGTGTGTGTGCATGTCAGGTAATGTCTAATGTACAACATGGTCATTCAGTGCACTGTTATGCATAACTTGGGTGTTAATGCATGAATTAATTTTATTCCATGTTTCTCTTGTCACCATCCCTAGTTGTTGAGCAGAGATCACCTATTTGACAGTGCCATTAAGTACTTCATCCACTTGTGCCTCACGTAAGAGCCTGCCATAGTCAGCTACACTGAAGATTCCTCACCCAGCTCCTCCTCTCCTGCTGCCATGCATGATGTAACTATTCCCATAGTATCATAATATGAAGCTTGTTGATACTGCCCATACCTTGCTGCAGGTCTGTGTACCATACTGCAGTGTGCCACCAGATGTGTCCAGGCAGAAGAAATGCATCTTCAATTGACTGAACATGTCTGATGATGTTATGTGTCTTCAGCTGTGTAGTGTTATAAACTATCTCTATCGTGGTCTTGGGACTTTGGATGGTAGTCATCAGCCATGGTTCCAAGGCATATCCAGCAACACCTAAACACACAACAGTATATACCATTATCAATGGTCTGCTACCCACATTCATGAGACCAGATTTTTGTGGACTGTAGGAGTGTCAGTATGTGCACTGACCAACTAGATGACCCTGAAAGAAAATCATCAAACACATAACAGTGGTATAGCTTGCATGTGTCCCACATGTGGGAATCATGGGAATTACCTGGATGGTGCATAGACACATAGTATATAATGTCCTGTATACTGCATACCACCTGACAATTGGGGGCATGGAAGTCCTTCTGGTTGACATACTGGACACGATGTTTCTCCAGTGGGACCTTGACAGCAATGTCAATGCAGTCTGTAGCCGTCAGGACTCCAGGTTATGTCACAGAATGTCCACTTAGTGGTATTTTTCTTCTCTACTGTCTGTGGAAGCCAAATATGCTCCTACACATGCTGCAGCATCACATCAAGAAACTGCTATAAGATATGTGAGGTTGGCACCTGCAAAACTGTTAATGTGTTGCCTGTTGGAACAGAAAGACCACCACAGCAAGGTTGGTTAATGTTACACAAACCTTCATGTCCACTGGGATATGCAGTCCAAAGGGATTTTAATTATATTTAGCAAGCTAACAGTTAACTCCTCCTGAACAAAAAGACATGATCATTGAGACTAGATAACAGATATTCAGCAACTCTCCCCTGAGCATCCATAACCCCAAAGCACCCTGATTTTAATACTCTGGTCATGTAAATGCTGGGTGTAAAACATGATGCCCATTTCACTTGAAAATATCACATATTGACAATCAGCAACAAAGTCCTAAAGCAGCTCAAACTCTAGTAATGAATATCAAATTTATTATCTACTGGTGCAAGATATTGTATTACCAAACATGTCTTAATACCCAAATTAAAACATTCACTTTCACCAATATACTCAAGCTGTTTCTGTACATCCAACAAACTAGAAACAGCCCTAAACAAAGTATGTCATTATGTCATTTAATATACGTATCAGACAACAAATCATATAATTGTGACCTCCTTACCATCACAACTCTCCTTCATATAACTAAAACAAGCAATCATCACGTTTTCTACCATGCGACACCAGCTTTATCTATGTTTACGGCATCACTCTCCATTTGTTTGACTCAGTAAGTGCTACACACTTCACAACTCGTTTCCCTGTACTAGCACTTTTCAAAACATAATTTGTCATATGGAGATATTGTAAATTTATCTCTCTAAATGGCAAATCTGTAAAGCTACAAATAAGTGATGTCTTTTCAATCTAAAAATTCATGTTACTGCAATATTTCTCTGTACTGCCATATAGTATGGGTTATGACTGAAAAGGTCATCTGACCATTTTAATTACTTGGATAAAAAATGTGAAATATGGAAAGAATAAATGTGTAATATACTAGTTCAAATTATTTTTTTCTTCAGCTTTTATAACTTTAAGCTATTAATTTAATTCTAAACATAGGTTCATAGGTTGGTACTAGGCTATCGACCCTAGAGCCTATACAAGCCTAGCCATAAAATTTGTAATGTTAAGAGAAGTAGAAAAAACACGATTTTATACTATTGAGTCAAAATGACTTCACCTCATCATTCAATTAATTAATTTCAATTAAACAATTGTAACCAAAAACCCTTATTAGAAACTATGTGGCAGTTGAGATTAAATGCCACTAGATACCCTGGTATCAATGATTATATTTCTTTAAAACCAGTTCTGAAATTCAAGGCCAGCATCATATAAAAAGCTTTTTTTGTTAAATGGTTTTAAACTACATATATTAATACATATATATATATATATATATATATATATATATATATATATATTTGAAGTTAAGTGCTAAACCATTGTATGCATATATTGGGTTGTGACAAGAATGTTTGGATTTTATAAAAATTGTAAAAAGGGTTTTTGGTTACAATTGTTTAATTGAAATTAATTAATTGAATGATGAGGTGAAGTCATTTTGACTCAATAGTATAAAATGTGTTTGTTTTATGTGTAACACTGACTCTGATGAAGCCATTCATTTGGTGAAAGCGCTTAGTCGGTGAATTAAAAGGATTTACTTCCAAGGCTTGGTGTGGTTACTGGTGTTTTGAGGCAGTGATCGTGTTTTTTCTACTTTACTTGATTACCCTGGTTTTTGGGAAGTACTTTTTTTGTGTAATGTTAAGAGAATCAGAAGTGCTCCCAATGTGATATATGTATTAAGTCACATTAAACTGCTGCACTCTCACATGGTATTCACTGCAAACCGTTCTGTCAAATTTCTCCACTTCTAATCAAGTTTAATTGTTCTCATGTCCTTGGAGTGGAAATCTTGTATAGCCAGATATGCCAATTAACTCACAAGTCCTATTTCTGATTGCAATGGTACATCAGTATAAATTAAGAAATGTCATTCAATGTTAGCAATCTTAATGTTAAAACAAAACTAGCTTTGAAATACCTGAAAAAATATTGTATCATGTATGAGGTATTAGTGGAATTTGGGCATATCTTTGATGGAGCTTTATATGCTTTTCAAACTCACAAGCAGTTTAAATGTTGATAATAGAAATGCAGATTAATTTTTGGAGCCTTTACTTTTGTGTGACCACTATAGTATGCCAAAACTGAATATAAGCATTTTATTCCAGGAACAAATCAAGACTGACCTCACACTTTCTCATCTGTTACCTTATGGTGATAGTGATGTTATCCCAATGATTTCTACCACCAAGTAGACCCTGAGTCTATGGAACAAGTCATATAGGCTATTGTGTCTGGATCATCACCACACATGGGATAAGAATAAGGGTCTGGCATTGACATAATACTACAAGAAAGACATACTTTTATGTGCAGTCCAAGTCTCTGTTAGTACATGGGCGTGCAGTGGTGATGGCATGACTGCACCATGCTTACGTGTACACACGTGCTAGCACATTTCTGAGTATAATAAATGTTCTAATCCCAAAACGGCCATCTCTGTTGGTTTCTACCTCATTCTAAAGGATAATCACTTCAGTAAACATTCTCCCCCATCTTAGAGAAGAGAACCAGACTTTGAAGCATTTTGTCCTATCCACACTGCCAGCTGATTTTCTTTAATCTGAATCATTGGGTGAACCTTAAGAGGTGGTGACACTGGTCATGTTGCTTTTAAGTCAGTTGGTCAGCAACAAAACAGTAATGAGTGTTGTACAGTAAGCATATCAGGCAATACACATCCAGCTATCTTGTCTGGTAACTTACCTAACTGTAGTATGTATTGTACAAATCCATGCAAAAGACTACAGCAGAATAAAACAGCTATTAGATGGCTATACCGATCCCTACTCAGTAATTATCAACAAGTGAGAGAGGCCAGTACACCATGGAAAGTAAATGGAGAGAGACTCATGAGTGTGCAGTTCCTCACAAAAAAAAAAATTCACTGGGGGAAGTAACTTTGAAACCGAGAGGAGGGTTGAGCAAGGCACTAACTCACTCTCTATGGATAAGTTGATGTTTTCCAACATGTAAAGACAACTCTTGTCATGATGAAACAATCCACTCTCCTGGGATTTAATCTCAGAAGACAACTCAAACAAACTGGTCATACACTGTCTGAAATGTAATATGCCCCATATACTAATTTAAAGAACAAAATGGGGGAAGGCAACAAACACAGTTGAGGAGCTAGGGGACACATTAGTGTTACACCAAGGCTTTTTAGCTAATTACTTCATACAGTACACATTGTCCATCCTTCGTATCAGGGATGAACTGCTGTTTTGAATTGAGATTCATGGATGTCTTAGCCTTCTTTATGAAATGACATGCACACATGCACCACTGTTTTCTGTGCTCAAGTACATTATTTCTAATCACTGGTAGCCAGCTTTTATATGAATACTTCCTAATTTATTTCTCAAAGAATAATAACTGATCCATTGGTACTGATATATATTATTTACTGCTTTCAACATTGTGGTAAATGGTTTTACTTGCAACAATTAAATCAGTTACAAAAACCCACCTTTCAAATCTGACGTTTATATGTATTTACAAGAAACTTCAACAATAAGGAAGAATGTATTTATGAGGACATGATAAGATGAAGTACTTTGGTGTATGGATTAAAAAGAATTCTGTTATGGCAGCTAAGGATATGTGGAAATAGACTAAACAAAATGCAAAAGCTGAGAAACTGGAAGCTCTTATTTATGGATATGGACAGAAAGATAAAAGCAATGAAAATGTTTTAGTCTTCTAATTTTATATACAGGTCAGGCATATTTTATCAACCAGAAAAGTTATGCACAAGTAAGTTATTTTGCAGCAGAATAGGGCAATAGTTAAACAGGATAAGTTGATTTTCCCAAATATAACCAGGTGATTTAGGATTACTTGATCTGAAGAGATATTTTAGAGCTACGCAGTTAAGGGTCATATACCTTGTCACGTCCCCATGCTGGCCCAGAAATAAAGGATCCTGAATCCTCACCACTGACAATGGAGAGAGATGTGCACTTGAAATACAAATGGATACAGTTTGTATTTCCAAATGCAGACCTCTCTGCATCAAGCACAATTTCCCTTAAGAGCACTTGGGGCACACACTCAGCCCAGGGTTTGGGTGTCTCTATCTGACTCTCCCCAGGTCCCCAGTATGACTCCCCACTGGCACTGTGAAACCAATGCTTTGTGTCCTTGCCCCAAGTAGCTGATACGAACACACACACACACACACACACACACACACACGCACACACACACACACACTCTTTGAGATTTAATTTACACACACACACACACACACACACACACACACACACACACACACACACACACACACACACACACACACACACACACACACTCACGTGGAAAAGGCTGGCACAGATTACCTGCTCTACCAACTTTGCCCAGACTTTAAGGTAGATTCATTGCCACCAGTCAATTACTATAGGGCTCTTAAAAGGGTATCCAATTATGCTGAGTGAAGTTAATATTAATACAAATGGTAATGTTGACCAAACAGCACGGCTTTCAGGAGTGGTCAGAGTTATCACCAAATAAATATGTGCAAATACTCTCAAAGCTTAAATAATTTCTAAAAAAGACCAGCCACAATAAAAAAAAGAAATATATTTAATAATAAATAATAAAAGAACAAGAACATATTAAATATATATTTACAGTAAACCACAGAGTTCAAATCACAGGAAATATTGAAAATAACATTGATGGATAGACTCATATAAATAAAGAAAAACAATCTGTAAACTAAGCTTCACTATATTCCTGACTGAATGTAGGAGAATTACTATTCCCTAATAAATTACTTGATAGAGCTAGATATAATGAAATACATGAGCAGTCTTTCTAGTCAGGCCCCTCAAAACAGAATACTCAATACTATTTCTCCCTGTAAAATAAAATATCCAAGATGGCTTGCAGAATTACCTCATCTGGTCACCTGACTCAAGATTCTCACAGTACCTCCCTGTGACGCTCAGACAGGAATTTAGCATAGATGGCTACAAGACACATCTAAATGTTTATGGCAGTGCCTGGGGATCCCCCTCTTTTTACTGAGCTAATGAACAAACACTTCTTCCAGACCCACTGTCTCTGGTCCTATTCAGCATGGTGAGGTGCCATTTTAATGGTTTAACAGCTCATTTACATTTCCCTTATTTTTCTTAAAGTAATCTAGCTGGTTAACCTCTGCTGTCCCAGTATCCTATATTAAAACATATACATTTAATTCAGTTACAATAATACATGTACATTTCTTTTCACTTGAGCAGGGTGCACTGTTGATACATTTCAACACAAGCAAACCTCACAAATACATGTTCAGCCCAAGTATCTGTACAAATCAGTTTGATATACTAATGTCATGTAATTATTTACAAAATTCCAGCTAGCTGTGCTGGCACAAGTCATACATCCACTGCTCTACTTCTCCTGAAATGGCTGGCAGTACCTCCTAGTGTCACAGCTCTCCCCCCTTTGAAGACTCAAGCTAGTTTTTCAAGTGACCCTTGAGAAACATGGCTTAAGAAAAATAAGCCTATCTGGGAATATATTACCCCATTCCCTTCTTAAGAGCCCATCTGCTTGTCATTGCTGACCACACTATGGTGTTGCACTGCCATGTCATATGTCTGCAATCCTAAGCTCAATCTTAATAACTTGGAATTTTGCTGGCCAGCTCTATGTAGCAATGTTAAGGGATTGTGGTTTGTAACTACAGTGAATTTCTCTCCATACAGATGAGTGAAGTTTCTGCAGTACCCATTCTATGGCTAGATGTTCCTTTTCTACAGCTGCATAACATTCCTCCCTGGGTTGGAGCCTATAGCTGAGACATACTACTGGGTGCTATTTTCCTTCTGAGGAAACCTGGCTAAGTACAGCCCACACCCCATGGTTTGAAGCATCCACCTGCACAACAAATTATTTGCTGTACTATGGACTGGGTAACACAGGGAGTCCTCCCAAAGCTCCTTTAAGCTTCTGGAATGCCCGCTCACATGCTGGGTTCCACACTACCTTATCTGGCCTGTTTTTCCTTGTCTGGTCTGTGAGGGGAGCAGCTACTGTACTATAACTGGGAACAAACTTTCTATAGTACCCCGCTGTCCCTAAGAATGACCTCACCTGCTTTTTGGTAACAGGGGCAGGCCCCACCTGAATGGCTTTCACTTTGGCAGGTTCTGGCCTGATCCTACCACTCTCCACTCTATGTTCTAGGTAGAAGACCTCTGCCATACCCACCTGATACTTACTAGGCTTAATGGTCAAACCTGCCCTTTACAGTCTGCCCAGCACCTCCCTGATATGCTGAAGGTGGTCTTGCCAGGAATGGCTGTAGATGGCAATATCATTCAGGTAAGCAAGGGCATAATCTCCTGCTTCTACTAGGATATGATGTACCAGCCTCTGGAAAGTCTCTGGGGCAACTTTTTATCCCAAACGGCATCTTTGTGAACTCATACAAGCCAAAAGGAGTCACAAAGGCTGACCTCTCTCTAGCGTTGGGAGTTAAGGGCACTTGCCAGTAGCCCTTGGTCAGATCAGTAGAGATCAGACACTTAGCCCCACCCAGCTTATCTAAGGCTTCATCTGTCCTAGGCATGGGGTAGGCATCTGATTCTATGTGACTATTTAGTCTTCTGTAGTTCACACAGAACCTGGTGCTGCCATCATTCTTTGTTACCAGCTCTACTGGGAAGGCCCAGGGACTGCTGGACTCCTGGATTACTCCCAGTTCCAACATCTCCTTTATCTCCTCCATTACAGTCTGTCTGACTCATTCAGGCACCCTGTAAGTGACCTGCTTCATAGGTTTTTGGGGCCCTGTATCCACATGGTGCTGTGCCAGGTGGGTGCACCCTGATTTCCCAGTGAACATGTCCCCAAACTCCAGTAACACTGCTTGAATTTCTCAAACCTGGGCAGGGAATAGCTACTGGGACATTGCTACCCCTTCCACTGAGGTGTCAGTCCAAGCCTCACTGAAGAGATCAGTCACCAGATCCCCTTCAGACTCCTCCTGCCATCCACTGCAAATACTAAGCACAAGGGCCTCCATATCATGGTAAGGCTTCACCATGTTAACATGGTACAATTTTTGCCCCTGCCTCCTGCCTAGCAGGTCTACCATGTAGTTAACATCACTGACCTTCCTTACTACTTTGAAGAGTCCCTCCCAAGCTGCCTGCTTCTTATTGTGTCTGACAGGAATGAGCATCATCACCCGTTGTCCCACAGCATACTCTCTGGCTCAAGCATTCCTGTCATACCAGACCTTTTTCTGATGTTGAGCTCCTTCCAGGTTCTTCTGGGTCAAACCCATGAGCTCCCTGAACCATGTCCTGAGGTTTAGGACATATGCCACAACAGACTCTTTGTGTGATTCACACACACCCTCCCACTCATCACGAAACAAATCTAAAGGTACCCTCACCCTATGCCCATACAGCAACTCAAAGTGTGAAAAATCTCTGGATTCCTGGGGTACTGCTCTGTAAGCAAACAACAGATAGGGTAAATATTTGTCCCACTATCTCTTAAATTGGTCTGCAAATGCCCATAGCATGGTCTTTAGTGTAGAGTTTAACCTCTCCACAAGAACATTAGTCTGGAGATGGTAAGGGGTCATCTTTAGGTGCTTCACCCCATAGCCCTCCCACAGACAAGCCAGCATGTCTGACATGAAATTAACACCTCTGTCAGTCAGTATTTCGTTTGGGAAATCTACCCTGCTGAAAATCTCTAGCAAAACATTTGTCACCTTCTCTACCTCGATGGAGAACAGAGCTACTGCCTCAGGATATCTAAACGCATAATCTACTACCACTAGGATATACTTCTTCCCTGTGGAACTTGAGGTACTCAGGAGCCCAACAATATCCAAAGCCACCCTCTGAAATGGCTCCTCAGTCACAGGTAAAGGCATCAATGGAGCTTTTACCTTGTCTCCTGCCTTGCCTACTTTTTGGCACTGCTCACAGGTCCTGCAGTGCTCAGTTACAACCCTGGCAACCCCAGGACAATAAACTTTCTGCATAATACATCTCTTGGTATGGTTTATGCCCATATGACCTGCAAAAGGAATGTCATGTGCTATGGCTAGAAGTGCCAGATGGTAGGTTCTGGGTATTACCAACTGCTGT
This sequence comes from Protopterus annectens, assembly GCF_019279795.1. Taxonomy (NCBI): domain Eukaryota; kingdom Metazoa; phylum Chordata; order Ceratodontiformes; family Protopteridae; genus Protopterus; species Protopterus annectens. The sequence continues at coordinate 753,210,784 of NC_056743.1, forward strand.
ATTACTTCACCTTCTAGCCATCCTTCAGGGGTCCACTCTCTATACAGTAACCCTTTGTTTCAATGTATAGAGTCCCCTTTTCCTTGAGGATCAGGTGCCTCCCTAGCTACCTCTCTCAAGTCTTGTAATGTAGGGTCTGAGAGCTGAGCCTGTCTCAACTCTATCTTTGTGACTTTTCCCAGCTTCCCTGCCACAGGAAGTCTGGTATCTTCTGACAGCAGTGCCTCGCTGTCAGCCTGGGTACTACCACTCACCTCAGCCCTTGTAGTCACCCTGTCCAAGGGAACATCAGTACCTACCAGCAGCTGTGGCTCATCTTCAGGCTAACTGCCACAGGGTAACTCCCTCCCTGAAGTAGCCACATCACCAGTCATGGCTTCAGGTGTGCATTCTGTCCTGGTCACACCAGGCTACCAGACCCACAGGCCTGTCTCCAAGCCTGACTCCATGTCACTGCATGCACACAAGGTACTGCATTATCAAAATCATTCACTATCAAGACATCTGCAGGAATATCCTCAGTCACACCTATTTACTTGCTTCCTTTTCCACCCTCCCAGTCAAGGTGAACCCTGGCCTAAGGCATTTGGAATGGGATCCCTCCTAAAGCTCTGATTGGAGTAGACTGCCCAAGAAAGTACTGCTCCTCTTTAACCATTGCAGGCTTCACAGTGGTTATATCAGAAGTTGTGTCTCACTTTGCAGTGGCCTGTTTCCCATCCACCAAGATAGGATACAAACTCTGGTGGTAGTTTGGTACCCCTGTTGTCTGCAGACAACATACCGCTGGCATTCTGCTATTCCCACTTGCTGGCTCCCCCATCTTTTATTCCCCACCTTGCCTCTATGCACATCTATATGCTACATAGCCCCACTGGGTACACTCAAAACATTTAACTCTTGATCTTGGCTGTGCACCTGAACTAGTGGCTTCCCCTGGTGGACTCTGTTGTAGCAGTTTAGGCTGCCCACCATGGGTTCCCTTATATCCATGTGCAGTACTGTGTATCCCTTTCCTGTGGAGTGATGCCCTGCTTGCTAAGTACAGATCCCCTGTTGTATTCTCTGTCTGCCAACCAGATTCTCATGTCCTCAGGCAAAGTACTAAGGGCTTGTTCCCTCACCAGAAGGTCTGCCGGCCCTTGAAAAGTGGTAACCTGTCACCCACTCACCCATCTATGAAAATCAGTGATAAACTCAACAATATAATTACACACACTTTCATCTGCCTCGAGTCTATGCTCATGAAACTTTTTTTTGTAAGCTTCAACAGTTAAAACATTCCAATAAACATTTTTTTAACTGTATCATAGTTCAAGCAATCAGTATCACACAATTTAGAAACAGCAGTTACAGCTTTACCATGGAGTAAGGGGGTCAGTAAATGTACCCAGAGTTCTTGGTCAACAATATACTGTTTACATACCCTTTCAAATATATGAATAAAACTATCAAAATTGCCACCCTCTGTAAATTGTGAAATAAATTTACTGACTTCTATTGCTTCTGGAGTTCTCTAGTTTTGCTCTGTAACCCACCTCTCTCCCTCAGAAGCTCAGAACAATGCCTCTTACAGATTCATAAACCTAAAATATCATTAGGACAAAGCCTATATTGCTATCTTCCTGCTATATCATGGAATAAACTTCCCATGGCTCTCAGAAATATCTCCAATGCACATGAATTCAAGTCAGCTCTCAGAAATTACCTCTATAGCACCAGAAGATGGCACTGTAACCACCCCACCTTAATTCCTCCCATCCCTCCTTCCTCCTTTATTCTCCTCACTCCTTCTAATTCTTCATTACTACCTCCTCACCCACAATAATACTATCTATTCTAACTTCCTTGGTCGTACAACAATAATCTACTACTGCTCTCTTTTCTTGCTCCCAATAACCTGATACTCATTTTCCCTCTGTCTCCTCACACTCCTACTTGTCAAACAAATCCTTTTTATCTCTCATACTAGACCATCAATAACAATTCTTCTGAATCTTTGCAATTTTGCTCTGACCAAATCCTCTACTATACTGACTTTTGACTTGTTATCCCTTATTCACTAACATCTCTACTACAATTTGACCATCATTTTCAACTTTTGCAAATACTTTCAATTGTATCTACTTAACACCTATTCAGTCTTCATTAGCAAAATCAGTATCATGAATTTTTTGCTTTGTACTGTGTATTTCTCATATGCACAATTTTTGCCCTTTGAATTTTTATGGTGGTGGTGCTGCGGTAGCGTTGTCACCTCACAGTTAGACGTTGCCCGTTCGATTCTCAGTTAGAGGGTCTTCTGTGTGGTGACATGTGTGAACGGGTGTTCCTTCATTGAAGGTTGTGCATTAGGCCCGGCAAGCCAGCACGTAAAACTCTACTGCCAATCATTAGCAGACCGGAGTTCCGCTATGGCGACCCCTAACCGGGAAAAGCCGAAAGACTTGTATAATTTCTACTGTTGAATTGTGAATTTCTTTAGTCAGCACAGTCAATTTTTCACTTGCATAACTTGTACTTTGAATTTTATTCTTGTATAAGTTTTGTACTGTGGAGCTTTTCTCTCCAGGCCTCCACTGAAAAAGGGCGCAAGCTCAGATGGACTAACCCAGTCAACAAATGTCAAATAAATAAATTCAGTTATTCCTTCCCCATGACCTCCACTATCCTGGCAAAGCGTCAGCATCTCCTTCTCATGCTGATGCTGCTTCTCCTTTTCTTTGGCCTCCAAATGACACAGTCTCTCTGATGATTCTAGTTCCAAATGTTTGGCCTCCAGTTCAAGTATCTTTAACTCCAGGTAGATTTTTAAGTTCTCTGAGGAAATGTTGAACTGCCCTATTTCTGAGAGCTGTAAATCCCCATTGCCAGACTGGCTGTCTTCCTGGTTGTTGGTCTGTGCTGTAGCTATGATTAAGGCTGCAATAATTTCCCCTTTATTCAGGTTGGCATACACCAGTCCTTTGGACTGGCATATCTCAGCCAAATGGATCCTTGTCAGCTTGCCATAATCATCTGCTGACATCCTTGCCTGCTGTCCCTGACTAACTAAGCTAACAAAAAGTGAATAAAACTATTGTGATATGAAACTCTGAATGTCTCCTTTGTGGCTGCTTGAGAGTATACCTTTTTTAGTGACAACTGCTTACAGGCTACAGAAGTTCAATTAATATCCCACCACTGCTCACCAATATGTGAGATCCCCAAACTGGGCCAGTAATCAAGGAGCATGAATCTTCACCACTAACACTGGAGAGGGACATGTACTTGGAATACAAATGAATATACTCAGTATTTCCAGATGCAGACCTGTCTGTATCAAGCATAGTTTCCCTTACAACACACAGGGTATGCACTCAGCCTGGGGTCTAGCTGTCTCTATCTACCTCTTTCCAGGTCCCCAGTAAGGCTCCCCACTGCACTGTGAAACCAGTGCTATGTGTCCCTGCCCCAAGTAGCTGACATGCACACACTCTTTGAGATTTAATTTTCACACACACACACACACACACACACACACACACACACACACACACACACACACACATCTAGAAAAGGCTAGCAGAAATTACCTGCTCTACCAACTTTGCCCAGACTATAAGGTAGATTCACTACCACCAATTAGTTACTATAAGGCTCTTAAAAGAGTATCCAATTATGCTGAGTGAAGTTAATATTAATACAAATGGTAATGCTGACCAAACAGCAAGGCTTTCAGGAGTGGCCAGAGTTATCACCAAATAAATATGTGCAATTACTCTCAAAGCTTAAATATTTTCTAAAAAGGATCACCCAAAATGAAAAGTTTAAATATGTTTAATAATAATAAAAGAACATGAGAATACTAAATATATATTTACAGTAAACCACAGAGTTAAAATCACAGGAAATATTGAAAATAACATTGATGGAAAGACTCATATAAATAAAGAAAAACAATCTCTAAACTAAGCTTCACTGTATTCCTGACTGAATCTAGGAGAACTACTATTCCCTAATAACTTACTTGATAGAGCACAGCATAACAAAATGTGCAAGCAGTCTTCTAGACAGGTTCCCCAAAACAGAATACTCAATACTCAGAGATTTCTCCCTGTAAAATAAAATATCCAAGATGGCTTGCAGAATGACCTCATCTGGTCACCTGACTCTAGATTCTCACAGTATCCCCCTTTGAAGCTGAGACAGAAATTTAGCATAGATGGTGACAATCTTCTTCTTCTTTTGGCTTTTCCCAGTTAGGGGTCGCCACAGTGGATCACCTTTCCACTCATGATTGGCAGTGGAGTTTTACGGTGTTGAGTTGCCAGCCCAGCACCCAACCTTCCACAGAAGGCACACACATGCATGCATGCACTCATGCCTAGGGCCAATTTAGAGTGTCCAATCCACCTACAGCATGTCTTTGGGATGTGGGAGGAAACCGGAGCACCCGGAGGATACCCATGCGACCACAGGGAGGACATGCAGATTCCACACAGAAGGCACCCCAGCCAAGGATCAAATCAGAGAACCTTGCATAGATGGCGACAATACACATCTAAATGTTTATGGCAGTGTCTAGGGGTTCCCCTCTTTTTACTGAGCTAATGAACAAAGGCTTCTTCCAGACCCACTGTCTCTGGTCTTATTCAGCACTGCTGGGTGCCATTTTAAGTAAGCTAGCTGGTTAACCTCTGCTGTCCCAGTATCATCTATTAAAACATATACATTTAATTCAGTTACAATAATATAGGTACATTTCTTTTCATTCCATCAGGGTGCACTGCTGATATATTTCAAGACAAGTAAACCTCACAAATACATTTTCAGTACAAGCATATGTACAAATCAGTTTGATATACAAATGACATATAATTATTTACAAAATTCCAGCTAGCTGTGCTGGCACAAGTCATACATCCACTGCCCTACATCTCCTGACATGGCTGGTAGTACCTACTATCGTCACATACCTAACACAAACAAAAGGTTATAATTCAAAAAGGATGGTGGTGAATAAAGAAAGAGTACAATTTTAGATATAGATCCTTAAGGAGAATAATAACAACCATACATAATATTATATTCATAAAGTTGCAGAAAGTATTCTAAAAACTAAGTCAACATGGGAAAGGAGAAAGTAGATTTGTCAATAGGGATGCTTGCAAGTAGAGATACAGAAAATAGACAAGAGGGGGCTAGAATTTACTGGAGAAAACTGGCAAAGGAATCAAGATATTGGGAGCAAATAACTAGTGAGGGAAAGATAACAAATTGGGATTAGACCAATTAGAAGTTTGCACTGCAAGTTAGAGACAGCATTCAATAACAGGGATTTATATCAGAGTGTAGGTAAATAGAAAGGAGCAGAATAGTCTTAAGTGTAAGATCAGCTCTAGTACAGTTTTTAGTCGAGTCTAGAACAGAAGCTGTTGTTAAAAAGAGATAATTAGTAGAACATATAAAATACTGCATGTTGACTTTAAGAATCAATCAGAGGAAACTAGAAAAGATTGGGAAGACAGACTGAAAAGCAGTTGCCAAGGAATTGAAGGATATGTGTATGTCTCCAAGTTTGCAGCAAAGTACAGAATGTTTAGGATTTTTACTTGAAAAGTGTCTGCATAGGTATTTTTATTCTCCAAGTTGACTTCAAAGAATTTTGGATAGCAAAGCCTGGAGGTGTGAGGGGAAAGACAGAGGTAAATGGGAACTTGTTTTTTGGGAGCGTGATGAGCTGGCAGAATTTAAAAGTGCACTCTAGAGTACTCTAGCAGAAATAGCAGGGGAGCAAATTGTTGTAACTAAGGAAATGGTTATTTTGAGCTGGATGGACAGGATCTGAATTTTCTAGACATAGTTAAGCCCTTATTAAGTTTAATGCTATTGGCTGCCAAAAAAAGCAACAACTAGAAAACGGAACTCAAAATCTAAACCATCTGTAATTGAAGTATTGAATATTGTTAAAGAGATAAAAAAACTGGAATAGGGAAGGAACAAATTACATAGAAATAAATGTGAGAACAATTAATGATGAATAATGTCCAGGAGGAGTGAGGTTTAAGAGACAGCAGGAATTGTGTGATATGTGTAATGTTGGAGTGTGTGACAGTTCTTATAAAGAAAAAGAAAACATAAATGCAATGTTTAATGCATGAAAAATATCATTATGGTTTATTTTCTTTCTGTTAATGTGTGTATGCCTGTGTCTTAAGTGATAATAAAGATGTTAAAAAAATAAAAAGGAAGAATTACTTTACACAAGAAGTTCAGTCTGCAATACTCAGTCAGTTGCCATCTCAAAGTCTTTCTTTCATATGTTCATAATCTGCAGGCTTTATAGAACAGAGGACACAGGCAGTGTTTGTTTCTTTACAACCAGATGGAGTTTTCCCCTTTTCACTGGGTTCTCACAAAACATCTGGCTAAAACAAATGAACAGTAATCCTGGTGTCTCACAAGACAGCGCAAGTCTCAAGTAGGCTACTCTTCAGGCTTTCTCCAAGGTAAGGGGAACCTGAAATATCCTGAAAAATCTATAAAGTTTATTTTTGATTCTAAAACTTGCTGCATTCCAGCATTCTTTATTTTGCCTGGAATATTTGCATTCTTTCTTGAATAATAATCCATAACATTAAAGAAACTTGGTTGAATTGTATCATCTGATGTTAGTAGTATTTGCCATTTAAATATTGTTGTGTAGCTTGTCCCCTCTTTCAAGTAACAAAGGTATAACACAGGTTTTTTGGCTTTGAAACCAGCAATTTAGTAAACCTTTATAAAACAACTATAATACCTGAAATATATTAAACTTCAGGGGGAAAAAGTGTATTAAAAATGACTGCATTTGGTTTCTTACCTTGTATGGATTTCTTGCTATATGCAAGTGTGAGTGAAAGACAACTCCAGATACACTTGTCATACATTGGCATTTAGCAGGGCCTTGTACAGATACAAGCATTTAGTAACTAAATTTTCCATGTAAGACTTCCCTGTAACTTTACCCAGTACTCGGTTCACAAAGAAACAATATTAGCCTGCTGAGGAGTACTGCCATACATATTCAGTCATATATAGCCTAGTTGTAGTTTCTACCCTCACAGTGTCCAACTTAACCTGCTGGGACACCCATTTGTAGTTCACCTAAAAAGACCTGACACTATGGATGGGCACTTTCCCAATTTTTCCTCCACCAGCTTGTTAGATATGGGCTTCCTGAGACAATGTAGGAATTGCCTCATGTTTTCTGACTACCAAATAATCCTTAGAGAAATGGATACAGTATGTGAGAGATGCAATTGCATAATGTCACTGGAAGCAAGATTCTCACACAAAAGCTTTCAAAATAACAATCAAATTGTCTGTAACGTAAGCATTACACCCACCACACAAAGTACTGAACCAACACATAGACCAACATATGGTGAGGCACTTAAAGGCAATCTTTCTAAACCCCAACAATGTTCTAGAAATTTGTCCTGCAAAAAGAATCCTCTGCAACCCCAAAAGCACTCTAACAAAACAACATCCAGCACAACACATAAAGCCACATCCTTTGGAGCCTCAACTATAAACCCCATAAGGCAAGCCAGCACACTACCCAATTTTTAATCATAGGAGATTCCATTGTAAGAGATACAGCTCGCCAGGCTAAATCAGGAGAAAATCACTGCAAATTGTCTATCAGGGGCCGGGTTTGTCAAATCACCCATGTGCTCATGTCATTAGACTACAAATACCAGTGTCACTCGGTCATAGTCCATGAGGGTGTAAATGACCTGAGACATACCATCTTAGATTATAGGAAGAGAGACATTATGGAGATCTTGAACAATGTGTCCCAGGCTGGTATGTGCCTAGCACTGAGCAGCAGTCTAGCATTCTACCTTCACCAAGGATGATACCACAATATGAACAAAAGATGACTGACTTCAATAATTGGCTTATGTTCTGCTGTCATTCCAAGGGGGTTACAATATTTGCTAGCATGGGATGATATGGTCAATAGACCATGTTGTTATGTCGGTGATGATCTGCACATGTCCCCTCTAGGCTTTCAGATACTGGCTAAAACACTGTCCCAACCCATAGTGTAGTTTTAGTCAATGCCAAACAGACAAATCTTCTAACATGGCAATGCCAACCCAGGGGAACCTAAAGGTGTTACTGTTCAATGCCTGCAATCTCTCCAGGCTCTCCTCACAGTGGAGAATGGGGCCATCTGTGGGGCTACTGAAACATGGTTTAAAGCCATGGAGAGTACCTTGGCAGTGCAGGGCTACAATGCCTTCAACACATTCAGGCCAGCTACTGCACAGGCAAGGACCAAAGTTGGAGGTGTCTAAATCTATATTAGCAACAAACTCACCTCAAGACTAATCAAACAGGATGATGTGCTTAAGCTTCTCCATGTCAAGGTTTCCATAGAAAAGTCCCATATCATATCCTTGCAAGCTATAGGTCACCCTCCATGACCCAAGAAACCCATAACTCGCCCTTGGATTTACTGCAGGCCCTCACCAATAAACCCAGTATCGTATTCATGGGTCACTTCAACTGCCCAACTATAAACCGGAATACTTACATGTCCAAGGATTCCTGGACTTTGTAAACACAAACACCTTAGGTCAGATAGTCCATATGCCCAATAAGGGTGCAAACATACTTGACCTGATACTCACAAGCATTACAAAATGCTGTGCCCCTTTTCAGTGCCGTGTCTCTTTAGTAAGGTCAGGCCACAAAGATAACTCCTTTATAATAAAATTCAGTACTGTGACCCTGGCTAACCCCATAAAATTTAAGAACTATTCTAAATTTAAGAACTTTTCTAAGCTCTTCTCTCCTCCAGGCCATCCCCCCAAGAAATAACATCAAACAAACCCCCCCAACTATCACTTCAGAACAGGTCCTAGATACACTGTCTAAGTTCAACAACACTGCATCAGTGGGCCCCAATAATATCCCAGTATGCCTCCTAAATAGCCTGAAACATGACCTAGTGAGTCTCCAGACAGGCTTTGTGCCATGCAAATGGAGAACTGCAAAGGTCATCCCTCTGCACAAGGGTAATCCATCAACAGACCCCAGAAACTACAGACTCCTAAGTCTGACTAGTCTCATATGGGATGCTGTGGAAAATATTATCATGGAAATAATTAATATGGACATAGAAAACCTTCAAGCATTGTATCCAACCCACTTTGGTTTCATCAAGGGCAGAGATTGCCCACTCAACTTTGTGGAATTCTTTGAGAAGGTTACGAAGGTAATGGATGAGGGCAAAATGATGTTCAGTGCCTACTTGACCTGGCTAAGGTACTTGATACAATACCCCACTCAGGCATTAAAACAAACTCAGAGATATTGGCATAAACCCCTCTATTATGTGTTGAATAGTCATCTGGCTCTCAGATAGAACCCAGGTAATTAGGATAACGGGGACCAACTCCACAAAGAGGCATGTCAGTTGGGAAGTCCCTCAGGGCTCTGTGGTGAGTCCGCTCATGTTTGGGCATCTACTCAGAAGTCACTTCCATGTCACGGGCCTCTGGCTGACTAAGTTTACAAATGATTGCAAACTAGGAACAGTCATAGAATCCTTTCAAGACACTAACATTCTACAGGAAAGACTAACACAAAAAAATGACTGCTGCCAAAGTCATGGCATAAATCTCAATGCCAAGAAATAAATAATAGTACCCTTTGGGAAGTCAACCACCATAGGAAATTATTAACAACAGCTATAAGAAATACCTATCCAAGCTAGACTTTCACTGTGTGATACCTTAAGCTTCCTGTAATAGAGGCCCATGAAATATATGCAAGTAACCCCTTAAGGACATCAAGTGTTTCAGCTATATGGCTTCTGACTGACCATGACTTTTTCATTTTTAAGTCTTTATGTACAGATTCAGGCCAATAAAACCAAACCCTACTAGCTGTGCACATGCACATTTCAGACTTCTTATGACCTCTTCAGCACAGCATAAGTGGACCGTTTGGCTATACTCTACAAACACAAGGTCTTTAAACCCAGCTGATGTCCATAACCATTAAGGTGTCTGCAAAATATCCCAACTAACAACTAAACCAAAAAGTAGAAAGGTCACACAGACAAACAAATTAGTAACAACTACAAGAAAAACCTAGCCAAATTAGAGTTTTCACTGTGTGATACCTTAAACCTCCTGTAATAGAGGCCCATGAGATATATGCAAATGCCACCTTAAGGACATCAAGGGTTTCAGCTATACGGCTTCTGGATGTCCATGACATTTTCCTTTTTAAGACTTTATGGACAGATTCAGGCCAATAAAGTCAAACCCCACTAGCTGTGGACATGCATTTTTCCACCTTCTTATGACCTTGTCAGTAGAGCATAAGTAGGCTCTTTGGCTATACTCTAGAAAAAACAAGGTCTTTAAACCCAGCTGATGTCCATAACCATTAAGGTGTCTCCAAATTATCCTAACTACCAACTAAACCAAAAAGTAAAAAGGTCACACAGACAAACCAGTTAGTAACAACTACAAGAAAAACCTAGCCAAGTTAGAGTTTTCACTGTGTGATACCTTAAATTATCTCATTGATAACTCACCCCTAAGACTAGAACCAGTAGTTAGAGATTTTGATACATATTTAGAGAGTAAACTGTCTTTCAACCAACATGTGTCTAAGGTAGTAAGGAAATCATTCTATGTTGCTCAATTTATAAGCAAGGCTATGGCACTAGGTCCAAGGAAGTCAATGTTCCATTGTATTTGGCCCTCATTAGGTCCATCATTGAGTACAACACCCCATTCGGTATGTACCCAACATGCAAAAACTGGAAAGTCCAGAAAGGTTCCTCACAAAATGAATACAGGTCATAAACAGCATGTCCTTTGCTGATTTCCCTAAAGCCCTGTCTCTATCCTCTGTTTCCTGCTGGCTGCTGAGAAAAAATATATGCCTGATATGCAAGGCATTCAACTCTGATGTACTTATGTATATCTGCAAAATGAATAGCATCAGAATTATTTGATCTAAGGATTTAAATTTTGTTTGTGTTATAAATAGAACAAGCTGGAGAGACAGGTAACTCTTCTTCTCTGGAACAGGCTTTCCATCCATGTGAAGAACAGCTCTTCCCTAACCCTATTCAGAGGAAACCTAGACCAGTGGATGGGAAATCGGAAATACACCCTGGGTCTAGCACCTATGTCTGTAATGGGTAGAGGCATTCTGTAAAATTTGCCCATGCTTATATATACCCCTTAAAATAATCTCTAATGTGCAGAAACTTGCAGGATACAATTGGGGTGCTTGGCTAGGCTTATAAAGGCCACAGTGGTCACCTATGAGGCTATGATCCTATACATAAACTTCAGTAATTTATCAAAAAGATGCCACATCATTATGCCTCAACTTGGAAGAGGTACGCAGGAACCTACGTAGGGTTCACCCAGGCAAAGCAGCTTGTCCGGATATGATTCTAGGGGGGCTTCTTAAAAACTGTGCTGATTAGCTGGCACCAGTCTTCACAGACATTTTCAATATATCTCTCAGCCAGGAAAAATTGTCCAAATGCTTCAAGACCACCAACATCATCCTTCTGCCCAAGAAACCATCTCCTGCATCATTAAATGATTACTAGCCAATTGCACTTACCTCAGTAGTGATGAAGTGCTTCAACAAAATGGTCAAGGATCACATAGCATCCTGCCTACCTGCTACATTCGATCCTTTACAATTCACATACAGGCTAAATCATTCTACTACAGATACCATAGCTTTAACACTTCATCACACCTTGGACCACCTGGAAAATAAGGACTGTTACATACGCATGCTGTTCATAGACTTCAGCTCTGCCTTCAATACGGTAATTCCAGAGACTGCTGTCTAAGCTGTGTAATCTAGGCACAGAAAACAAAATATGCAACTGGATCCTCGACTTCCTGACTAAAAGGCCACAAATAGCTCAAGCTGGAAAACATCACTCAAACAGCATCACAGTAAACACTGGGGTCCCACATGGTTGTGTACTCAGTCCACTGCTTTTCACTGTTCTAACACATGACTGGACAGCTATGCATCTGTGAAACAGAATCACCAAACTTGCAGATGACACCACAGTAATCGGCCATAACAAAAAGGATGACAAGGGGGCCTACAAGGAGGAGGTGAACCAACTTGGCACTAAATGTTAGGAAAACCAAGGAAATCATCATCAATTTTAGAAAGGAAAATAAGCCACACACCCCTATCATCATCAATGGTGCTGCAGTGGAGAGAGTAAATAGCACCAAATTTCTAGGGGTACATATTTCACAAAACTTAAGTTAGGCCACAAACACTTCCTACCTTATAAAGAGAGCCCAACAATGTCTCCACTTCCTTAGAAGACTTCATAGAGCTAACCTCCCCCACAGGTCCTACTTACCTTCTATAGAGCCATGATTGAAAGTGTACTGACAAACAGCATCATTGTCTGGTATGGAAGCTCCTCTCAAGTTGATCGGAAGGCACTGGATAAGATCATTAAACAGGCCACAAAAATCAATGGCTCCAAGCTTCAATCCCTACAGGACATATATTCAAACAGATGCTATGGTAGAGTCCGAAAACTATTGAGGGATATACACCATCTGGCTTATGGACTGTTCAAACTCCTGCCAACAAGTAAGTGCTACAGAAGCATTAGATGCAGGACATCCAGATTCCTCCCACATGCTATCAGACTGCTGAACAACAAACTCATAGCCTAATCCGCTAAATTGGTAAAATATTATTTATGTGCAATATGTACATAGCTCACTCTATACGTTTCTATCTGCACTATGAAAAATGTAAACTGTAAGTTTATGGCATGTATTGGTGGTGGGTAAGTTTTTTACATTTGTGCTTCTTTATTCATTTATTGTATTGTTTGTTATATTACCTTATATTTCTACTAAGTTTGTTCCTGCTGTTATATTTGTTTTGCTTCTGTTGTAAAAGGCTTTCATATTTTACTGTATTTATTTTTAGTATATTAAGGCAGGACCAGCACGAATGTCACACTGATGGGGGAAGGGATGTGAATTTAACATGTGTACCAATAACACTTTGCTTTACAGCACAATAAACCACTCCCATGCCTGATAAAAAGTATATATATATATATATTTAGAAAGCTTGTGAGGAAATTATTACTCTATTTTTGTTTTACTTGGATCGTTTGTCTGTGTACTTAATAAAGGATTTTCAACTGGAAACAGGCTGCCTGCCTTGCTTGGATTACTTTCGAATACTTAGTAATGCTGTAGAATTATATATTTTCTATTATTATTTTTTGACTTGACGAGTTTACGTTCGCTACTTCTACTACTATTGTCTGATCTGATTAATATACAGTGATTAACTAGAAATATATGGACTGAAAATCTTCCACACAGAGAAGTTTCTTACACTGTTTTGTTTTTAGACCCACTACACTTTAGTGGGTTGTTTTGAGACTTCGGGGATACCACGGAGATTACTTGTATTTTTAGTATATTCTGATTTCTATTTTTAGTATTTTTAAATTATTATTAATTTAATCTATCTTCCTTATGTAAACTGTCATTCATATGGTACAAGCCTGAGTACTGAAATTTTGTGCAGTGATGTGCACTTTTTCTCTGTGTTGATCTGTATGACAAGAAAGTTTACTTTGACTTTGAAAATCATAAATCACCTAAATTCACAATATAGGTTTTTTTATTTCATAGCATCACCATGTTATGAATTTCCTAGCTAAAAGGAAAAAAGCTCTAAAAAAAAAACTCAGCATTTTTCTGTCGAGAGGATCTTGTTAAGCTAGCAGCAATGATGACAGTATTGAATACTGAAAATTTTAAGTTTGAATCCCAAAGGAGAGCTAATATTCTCCATACATCCTTCTGATTCTAACTATGCCCAAGCAGAAATCTTTCTGTGTGTGTGTGTGTGTGTGTGTGTGTGTGTGTGTGTGTGTGTGTGTGTGTGTGTGTGTGTGCGCATATGCTTGTAATTTGACCTTATTCACAATCCTAGGAATTACCTAACTCAAAGTGAATAGCTATTAAGGCAAAATTCAACACTTGTCTATTCAGAGAATCGTGTTAGTCCAGCAATAGTGACACCAGTATGAATTGTTGGAGGACTTAAGTTCAAATCCCAAATGATAGCTAATATTTTCCTTTCATAATTCCAATTATTTCATAGCAGTAAGAATGAGTGTAATGAAAATGAATACAGTGTCCAGATTTCTTTAAAAATAAATCATTTTAGTATTTCCAGCCATATATAATATCAGAAAAATATAAAACAAAAATATATCTTAGTGATATGTTAAAAAAGATTACTTTTTTTCACAAAAAACACATGCATGTGACCTTTTGGCACACACATTGCTATGGCAAAACATTTACTTACTTTTATAATTAGCATAAATGTTATATTGCAGAAAACAAACAAAGGCAAAGCTCCAGGTTTTCCAGCAGTTTAATAAAAAACAAACACAAGCACTTTCACAATGATGCTTCCTCAGGTGTATGAATACTATCTAAGTAAGACCATTCTTATACCATTTAAATCCAGTCACATGATTAACCATTCAGACTCTAAAAGGTAAAAATACATTAAAAACATATATACGTCATAGCAATATAACATACATCCCTTTCATCTATGTAATGTATTTAGAAATGTGATACAAAACCAGTTTTACAGAGCATCTAGATTGAATGTCATTGAAAATGACTTTACACAACAGGCAGATAAGGCAGCAGTTGAACTTATGGAAAGGGGTTATGATCCTCAAACCATACAGCAAAACAGGATGCAAACAATGAGGCGGAGACAGACGAGAGCTAAGTCTTACTTTTCAGATGTAGATGAGAATCTTACCCCGGTTGTAAGAAGCAGATACTCACCCAATTGTAGGTATATAAATTTGAAACCACAATTCTCTTTTAAAAATAAAAAAAGTTTAAAGAGAAGGCTTTGCAACTCAAGAGATTTTGTAACATCTACAGACAATATAGGGACTAAACCTTGTGTGAAATGTCAGTTGTGTACATACATGGCAAAAGATATGTTCATTTTTAGACATACGGACACAGGGGAATTGTTTAACATCAGGTCTAGTGCAACATGTGATAGCTCACATGTAGTGTACCTTGCTGTGTGCCAAGTATGCAATAAAGTCTATGTTGGCAAAATGGATAGACAGCTTAAGGATAGGGTGAGAGAGCATTTGCACCACATTAGGAAAAATAGTACATTTAATGCACTAGCAAAACATGTCAACCGAACTACAGAACAGCATTTATTCAGATTCGTAGTTTTGGGAAAATGTCTAGAGAATCCAAAGGGAGGTGGTATTAGATGTAGAACTGAAGAATTGGAGGCAGAATGGATTGTGAGGTTAAGAGCAGATAAGGGACATGGTCTCAATGACCATGTACCCTTAATACCTATACTCAGGAAAAGGCCATTACGTAGATAAAAGGGATGTATGCTATATTGCTATGATGTATATATGTTTTTAATGTAGTTTTTACCTTTAAGAGTCTGAATGGTTAATAATGTGACTGGATTTAAATGGTATAAGAATGGTGTTATTTCGATTGTATTCATACACCTGAAGAAGCATCATTGTGAAAGTGCTTGTGTTTGTTTTTTGTTTTTTATTAAACTGCTGGAAAACCTGGAGCTTTGCCTTTGTTTGTTTTCTGCAATTGGACTTTTTTATTTGTACAAAGGCACCTGGATATCATGGGGATATATTTTTTGTCTCATAAATGTTATATTATTTTTTTCTCATAACAGACAAACAAACTCCAAAATTATAGATCCTTGCATCTTCCAGGCATATTACAGTTCTTCCCCAGATGGCCCCATTTGCTTTGAACAACTTTTAGAAATCTTTATTTTTCAAATGTTAATAGTGCGCATCAAATTACTACAACAAGTAGACCAATCATAAAACAGATTTTTTTCCTCTGGTTCAACAACAGCAAGCAATATGACATTTCATCACTTCTAGCGTGGCCTGAATTAATATCGTTTAAAACTATTTATAAAGGAAATGTTTAATATACATTTTTCCTGCAATGGAATATAAATTAATAATATTTATAACAGTCTATTAAATAAGGTAGCTCCCAATTCATTTTATCACTTAACAACCCCACATGATGTCTTTTAGGTGAACTTTTTCCCCGTTGTTTAAATCTCAAAAGTGAAATTGGAATTCCTCAAGTTACTGCTTTAGAATGTGTGAATACATTAGTTTATGACAAGTCACTTTCAACAGTGTCACCCTTTATGATTTCTGGCCAATAAGTTGAAATATATGTTGTTGAGCAGACATTGGGCTGGATTCATGAACACCTTAGTGGTGCTATCGTGTGCTCATTGCGTTCACAATAGTGCGCTATTTGGTATTCATTAAAAAGTTCTGTACTTTGTGAATGGCCTCACAATAAGGGTAAACTGCACAATATGCTAATGAAAGTATAAGTATCTGAACTGCATGCTAATTAACCAATCCAACATGGCATAGCTATTCAGGAACATATAAAGTGATCGTGTACACTCAGTGCTCCTTTTTGCACTGAAATCCAAAACTCTTTGGAATGCAGCCATGAAGACTTAGAAAAAAATGGTTAGGGGTTGCTGCTGATGGTTAGGGGTTGCTGATGATGGTTAGGGGTTGCTGATGATGGTTAGGAGTTGCTAATGCCATCATTAATCTGTATATACATCAGGATTTAATTCAAGGTGCTGCTGCTGCCAGACCTAGGGCAAGAAGAAGAAGGGTGTTAGACTCCTTTTGACATATCATGGACTGCATGATGGAAAGCGATACAAAGTGGACAGGGAAACAATATCCAACCTCTGCCACCTTCACTTGAGATTCCAGGGAAATCATAGAGTCCATCCCAGTACAAACAAAGGTATGTGTAACATTAAGAATTCTAGTTACATGGACTTTTCAGAGGCCCATAGGGGATATATTTAGGGTGGCATAGGCCACGACTCCCAGAACTTTATATCACTATCATATCTAAATGCAATGCTACAACATGCAAAGGATCACATTTGGTTCACATGCACCCAGAGGAGGTGGGCAGACAGAAGGCCTCCCCTGAGCACCTTTACAAACACCCCTGTATAGTACCTTGCTCTCATGATGGCTACAGGAAGACTCAGCCAGCTCTGTAACTGGAGTAACCACAATACACTGATCAACTGTCTTTCATAACCTGTCCTATCTCTGAGGGCTCTGTGCATAGGCATGCTGACTGTGTCCAAAATATGGGCAGGGTATGTGGGAGCCCCAACCACAGTGTCAGACTTAACGTTCTGCCTCTGTCTCATCATCACCCCCATCATCATCAGAGGCGACCAATACTCTGACATCAGGCAGTAGGAGTTCCACTGCACTGATGTTAGGATCACCTATGATAAAAAGTAATTAATACAGAACAGAGCGAAATAGAATAAAAACTGATCAAACTTATGTCATGGAAAACATAAGTTAAGCAATACTAGATGCAAATGCAATTTAAAAAGTACTTTAATGTATACATAAATCTACTTTGTTTACAGTAGCAAGAAAAGAACAGTTGCCTACAATGTGCAGGCAGTTGTGCAAAATTAGTACCCAATGTGCCTAGACAGAAGAAATGGAAATTAAAGATGGATAATAAGTATCACAATGTAAATGGCACAATAAGCAGAAAATAATCCACTTTCTATCTGCCTAATAAAAAACATCTTATACAAAAATGTTCTCTGCAGTTTTCTTCTCCACCAACCTCTCCCTCGCTCTCTCTTTCAGTCTCTCTTTTCCCACACCACTTTCACGTGCACTTTCTTTCTCTATGCATATATATATGTGTGTGTGTGTGTGTGTGTGTGTGTGTGTGTGTGTGTGTGTGTGTGTGTGTGTGTGTGTGTGTGTGTGTGTGTGTGTGTATTTAAGATATATATGTACAAGTCTAATGATTTTTTATATGGAATACCTGGATGTTCAGCAGTAAACGCACTTTGGTTAATCTCCATCTTACCACAAACATCAGTGACTCTTTGGCAGCTTCCTGATGAGCTAACAAACTTCTTATTAACACTTGCAGATCTTACAACTCAGCAGGTGATACCCTGTTCTCTAATACTGCTGGAAAGTTATGGAATTCACTTCCTACTGAGCTCACTTCTCTGTCTTCTCCTACACTATTTAAAAAGAAACTAAAATTATATCTCAATACACACTGGTTATGTTCCTGCACTAACTCTGACTAACTTTCCTGCATCTCATCATTAACATCCTTACATCATTATGTATGTATATTTACTTTCTGTCTTGAATTTCTACAGTTCCCCTTACTGTCCTTGCTAAGCTCATTTGAACTATTGATGTTAATATTGTTATAATGAATGCTCATCTATTGCTATTATGAAAAAAAAAAATAATAATTTTTGTTTACTTTTCAAACGGCTACCACTTTCTAAATTCAGTTTTGTATGTATATTTACTGTTACTTCTTTTTATATATTATATGGGAGTTTTTATATTTGTATTTTTCTTGCATATGTCTTTGGAACTTTTCTCCCCGGGCCTCTACTGAAAATGGACATGTATCCAGCTAGACTAGCCTGCTCAACAAATGTAAAATAAATAAATAAATAAATAAATATCTGGATTTCTGATGGTGGACAGGACCTCCTCTGTGTCAGTCAGTGATGGTTCTGTAGCAGGACCACTACCAGTAGCCATCCTTTCCTGGGCAATTTTAGCTGCCCTAGACTTTTCATTTTTAATCATATTACTGGCACAATGTCTTATCTTCTGGTCATCTTGGCCATGTTTTTCAACCACGTTGATGTCAATGACTATCTGCTCCCATATACAGTCACAGGAGGACTTGTCAGCTCAGCCACTGTCCAATAGGAATGATCCGTGTCTCTTTAGGTCCTGGATGAGGACTTCATTCTCTGCATCTATGTACAGAAGTTTACTAGGACCCGATGTCTTGATAAGAAGAGAAAAAAAGGGAATTTAAAATTATTCAGGTATCATGCACAAAAATAAAGTAAAATGTAAGGCTCTCTAGGAATATACACAAAGGTAATATAGAAATGTCACACACACATACACATGTAACTCCTTCCACCTACAGTGGATATAAAAAGTGTACACATCCCTGTTAAAAATGCCAGGTTTTTGTGATATAAAAAAATGAGACCACAATAAACTATTTCAAAACTTTTCCCACCTTTACTGTGACCAATACCCTGTACAATTCAATTGAAAAACAAAAAATCTGTTAGGGGAAAAATATAAAAAATAAAAAAATGTACAATATACTGGTTGCATACATGTGCACACCCTTAAACTAATACTTTGCTGAAGCATCCTTTGAGTACTGCTTGGCATTGCAAAATGGAGACTGTCATCAGTCACTAGCAATGAATGATGGTTCACTTTCCAAAATGTTAATTTGGGCAGTCTTCTGTATTACCTATCTCTGTGGCACAATGTGTAAGTTCATAGGTTCATAGGTTCATAGGTAGGTACTAGGCTATTGGCACTAGAGCCTATATAAGCCTAGCCAAATGGTATCCTGGCTTTTGCCACCCAAGAAAAAACATTTCCTGTGCCCCTGTCGAGCAGAGCCACAGAAGTGATCCCCGGTGTGAATTTCCTATCTCCCATCCAATCATCAAGATTTTTTCTTGAAGAGTGCTAATGAGGAGCTTTGTTTGATATAGATAGGTAGTTTGTTCCAGAGTATGGGAAGTCTCTGGGACAGGAATCTATCCCTCCAGCATGTCCTGTTTACTGTGGTGACAAGGTTTAGGTCCCTAGAGCATGTAGCTCAGAGTGATTTGGATTTCTTTAAGTGGAGCATGTCCAACAGCTCTGGGTTTGACATAGCTTTGTATGTTAGGCAGAGATCGCCTCTGAGTGAGTGATATACAATGGAGTAAACCTGGTGTTTTATGAGACAGTCTGCATAGGGTATCTGCTTGTGGCTGGTAATCCTCTTTGTGAGGTATTTCTGAGGCCTTTCCAGTTGTTGTAGATGTCTTGTGAGGTACATACCAAAAGGGGCGTTGTACTCTATTATGGGTATAATGAATGATGAGTAGAGGGGAACAATGACCTCTTTTTTCCTGGATGAGAAACCTTTTGTGATGAGGTGTGCCATGTACAAGGATTTCCTGACTACTGTGGCAATGTGATTATCAAAGGAGAGACTACTGTCCACGTGTGTCCCAAGGTCTCTTATCACACTTTTGGTGTTAAGTAGACTACCACCTATGTGGTAATCCATGGGTACAGAGTTTTTACCAAAAGAGATGACAATGCACTTTTTGGCACTGAGTTTGAGGCCATGGCTTTGACAAAAGGCATCTGTCTCAGTGAGGCCCTTTTGTAGGATGTCCACATCATTAGGAGTTTTGATTATGGCTTCTAGTTTGCAGTCATCTGCAAACTTTGTTAGCCAAAGACCTTCTTTGTTAGCCTGTACTTCAGAGACGTAGATACCAAACAGGAGAGGACCCAGGAATGAACCCTGTGGTACTCCACTTGTCACTGGTCTGAAGTTGGATTTAGAGTCTGCTACTTTCACAATGTGGGTTCTGTCTGTGAGCCAGTTGGCAACCCATCTTGTGACATAGGGATTTATACCTAGTTTAGTGAGTTTATCTATAATTCCAGAGTGGGGGATGGTGTCGAAAGACTTGGCGAGATCTAGATAGGCTGTGTGAACCACCTTACCCTCATCTATGGCTTTGGTGACCGCTTCAAATAAGTCTATCAGGTTTGGGAGACATGATCTGCCTTTTACAAACCTGAACTGGATAGGGTCCAGTGATTGGAGATTACCAATGTAATTGTTTATAAGTTCCATGATGATACGTTCCATTGCCTTGCAGACCAGACTCGTCAGGCTAATGGGGCAGTAGTTCTCGGCATCCGTGATGGCTCTCCCTTTGTGGAGTGGGATAACTATTGCTGTGCATCATTCAGTGGGCACAAAGCCTGAGGTGAGGCTATGATTGAACATGGTACTTAGGTGGGGTGCCAGTTCATTCTGTAGTTCATGTAGAATGCAGCTGGGATGTTGTTAGGTCACATGGATGCTGTGTTCTTGGCTTTGGAGAGTGTGTTTTTTACCTGTGCAGCCATGATTACAGGAACTTTGCATTCTTCTGGTGTAGAGATGGGCCCTTTAGGGGGTGAGAGAGAGGTAAAGTTAGCACTGAACCTATCTGCCAGGATGTTGGCAATATCAGTTGGTTCTGTATATTTAGTGCCATTGTGCTGTAACTCAGAGCAGATCTGAGTGTTGGCATTGAGATTCTTGACATAGCTATAGAATGTTTTGTGGTTGCCTTTAGAATCAGTGGTGATTTTGTTTCTATAACTAGCTTTGGAGGATTTTATGAGGGATCTCAGCTTCTTACTGAGGCTGACCAGGGAGCTCCTCCAATCATGGGATTTTACTCTTTTTTGCAACAGTTTCTTTCTTCTGTTGTAGAGTTTGTTTATGGCAGGGGACCACCAGATTGGCTTCCTTTTTTTGGAGGATAGCATCTTGTTTCTATCAGGGATTGCATGATCCATGCACTCGTGTAAGTGCTTATAAAGTGCATTTGTATAGGATTCAGCAGTCGTAAATCTATTGTCCATCAGCATGGGTGTCGTGAAGTTTGCCTCTTCTGTCTTAAGAAGCGTGAAGTTGACTTTGGAGAAAATTTTTTATGGTGGTTTCCCTAATGGGGGTTGGAGGTGGGATGTGGATATCTAGGGTGATTGGCTTGTGTTTGGATCTGACCAACGAGGAATTGACTTCTGGTGTGGAACACTGATTGCCCATGTTGGTAATGACCAGGTCTAGGATATTGCTGCCCCTGGTGGGGGTGTGAATAAGTTGATCCAAGGCATTGAAATTTATGAATTCCAGAAATCGTTGAGCACAAGAGTTGGTACATGAGTAGTTTTCCCAGTTAATGGTGGGGTAGTTGAATTGCCCATTATTAGGGTGTTGGGTTGTACCCTAATATTTTCCAGTGTATCAAGAAATGAGGAGTGGGAATCCTGGGGCATGCTGAGGGATCTGTAGCAAGCTACAATTTGGATTGCGGTCTTGCCCAGAGTTAGTTGTACTTGGATAATCTCAGATGCATTATGCTGAGCAGCTAGCCTGGAGGTGTGGATATCCTTAATGAATATAGACACGCATCCACATTTAGTGTTTCAGTCCAGGTTAGGTGGACGAAAGGTGTGGTATGAGTTATAGCCTGGTAATGCAGGAGCCTTGAACCAGGTCTCTGTCACTGCACAGATGTCGGTGTTCTCCATTTTAAGGAGTGCCTTGAGTGAGTGCATTTTGAGGTTTAGACTTCTAGCATTGAGTAGCATTACCCTCAGATTTTGCTTGCTTGTACCTGTTACGGTGGTGAATTTCTCATTTGAACCCTGCCTAAAAAAGTCAGTATAGGGGTGGCAAGAGCCTTAGCCAGTATCCGGAATCCCAAGGGTGACAGGTGCAGGCCATCTCTGGCAAAGCATCGTGGTTTGTCGATCATGTCATCCCAGGCAGACAGATACTGGATCCCCTTAGAATGACACCAGAAGCTTAGCCAATTGTTGAAGTCAATCATTTTGTCCTTGTACTGTGGTATCATTCTGGGTGATAGCAGGATGCTACTCAGGGCTAGGGTCATACTTGCCTGGGCTACAAGATTGGACAGCTCCTCCATGTCTCTTTTCATGTAGTCCAGGGAGGTACATCTCAGGTCATTCACAGCAACATGGACAATGACAGAGTCATATTTGTACTTGTTGTGGAGTGACCTGAGTGCGTGCATTATGTGGCGGATCCTGGCACCCAACAGGCAGCTGACAGTGACTTTCTCCTTGTTTAGCCTGTGAGTGGAACATCAGTGTGCCTGACTATAGAGTCACCTATGACTAGAGTGTTGGGAACGTTGTTATGCCTTATGGGCTGTGGTTGAGTGGCACACTGAGTTTGTGGGCTATGTGTCATTTGGGTTGTGTTGGGGGGTGGAGGTTGCTTGCGTTTCTGCTTTGGAGGTCCCTGTTGCTTGGGTAGATTTTTATTGAGAGCCTCCGTGAATGTAGCTGTATGTTTTGTGTTTCTATGTGTGTGTTTTGGTGTTGTAGGTTTTGAGGGACTATGTGATGAGTGTGGTGTGGTGCAAGTGGTTACCTTCTCCTCTTGACTGTCTAGTCCAATCTTGGGTGAAGAGAGCTTTGCTTCCAGTTTGGCTATATAAGTGCATCTCTCACAGGTTGTAGTGTTGGGTGGTAGGAGGAGAGGGTTGTCTGTGTACATGAGGCAATTGCTGCATTGCCCCAAGATGCCCAGATTCATCAGGTAGACAGGCACTGAGTTTAGAGAAAGAGAAAAGGGAGTGCAGGGTTTGAATCCACTTTACATGCACTTTTAATGAGTGGTTCAGAACAACTATTGACACATTCTTTTCTAGGAATGTATTTTTGTTGGAAACTGATTCACAGTATTAATAACTATATGCGATATGCATGAGGTGAAATATGACAGTTTGTAAATTGTGATAATATAAAAACAATGAAATGATATGGAAAATACATACATATGATGTATTACATCAACATGAAATATATAAATTGTGATAATATAAAATCAGTGAAATGACATGGAAAATGCATACATATGATGCATTGCATCAACATACAGTATCATTCCTGACAGAAATTAATTTCCTTTGAAATAATGTCAGTATTCATTTTAGCGGTTTACTATTAAAAGTGTGAAAGTCAGAGTGTAATGTGGTTAAAATATTGAGCCATAATGCCGTCATACTGCATATTAATTAGGTTACAATGTCGAATGGAAATACTAAAGATATCAAATTCAGCATTTTCGATATCGATTTTTTATACCCACTGCCACTTACCTGCCTGTTTTCCAGCAGTATGAATGTACGCAGTTCAGTACTGTATATCTCTGAAATTTATGTTTTTGCAGGGGGGGGGCAAGCCCTCCTGCACTCCTCCTGTGGACACTCCCACACCCCCTGAAAATTATATATTCCAACTCCAAGATTGCACTACAGTGAGGAAAAGGGTAAATTTCCCAGTCCACACTGTACCGCAATCTCTATTCATGATGTCAACTACATATGAGCAAATGCACAGTGGCATTCACTGCAAAGGACACTGATAGAATTGAAGTTCTGCAGTTTGGGAATCAGCCAACACACATTTGGCATTCCCGTGTTCACCGAACCTCAATTCTACATTTTGATAGTAAACCATTTTATCTGCCATGTCAAAAAAGATCTAATGTCAGTTGCTGTCTGTCTCCTTTCACATTACCTGATATTACCAAAAGTCCTAATAATGTATGAAAAAATTCAAGTTCTGATGTGGCAAGAAGATGTATAAAGGATGAACACCTCAGTTTAATGCAATATCTGCTCTGGCCATTGCTAGATATACCTTTTGATTGCTTAAAGTTCCTTTTTTTTTTTTTTTTGTCTTTTGCATTTGCATGCTGCTTTGCAATGTGCAAACATGGTTCAAAGCTGAAAGTAATAATGAAAAATTTAATTTGTGCTGCATTCGATAGCACAAATAGGCATGGCTGCTGCTGCACAGCCATTAGCATTCTGGACAGTACTGAGTGAAGGAAATGCACCTGCCAGCTAAAAATCGCTGTGGCACAAATGTAAATACATTGAGTAGGGAGCAAAAGCAGAGGTGTTGGAGGTTTCAAATCTTTAGTAAGGATAGTTTTACTGATGGTGTCAGAAGAAATACGGACTCACATTTTGGGATGTGAATTCAACACCCTAAGTCTCTGTGATAAATGCTGAATATGTTAAATATAGTCTGTTTGAATTGCTGTTATCAATATTTAGCTGTGGGAAACTAATCTACTCTTCCTATGAATAACAACATTTGCATTGCAGGATGTCAAAAATGTCAGTTTCTCTAGTGTGAGAACAGCAATTTGCTAAATGTAGAAATTTGTAGAATATATTATATGTTACTTATCCATATAGTTTAATCATTTATCATGACAGTAATACATTTACTTTTCAAATTATGCTATTATAACTTCTGTGTGGTACATCACAAATAAGATGATATTATTTTATGTGTGTCCATTTCTGAATAATTGACATTACCTGAATCCCTGATGATGTGTAACACAAATGAAAGTTGTGGCGTGGCAAGCCAGTGTTCAAAGTAGTGTTGATAGATTGGTGGTTTATTTTAATTACAAATTTATATCTATGTTTATTTATTGTCGTTTACATTTGTGCACCACTTGGCAGTGCACAGTTTGCAGCTGAAGGCAAAAATGAAAAATTTAATTTCGGCTGCTTCTCTAGCATAAATGAGCCTGGGGCCATTGCACTTCTGTCAACACTCTGAGCAGTACTGGGTGAAGAAAATGCACCTGTCAGCTACCACTTTCTGTTGCACAAGATGTAGGTGAAGTGAGTTTACAGAAAGTGGACACATAATGCAGGGCCAGGTCACAGATACTTCTACTGAGGGGATCAGAATGACATTGGTCACGAACCTTTGATTATGAATGTGCCACTAAATAAAAATGAGTATCATAAATATGATTTCTGCAACAACTGTATAAGTAATGCCTGTCATTTAAGTCCAATATAATGTGTGCAAAGTATGTTAAATATGACAAGGATGACAGTTAATTTAAAATGTACTTACATAGGTATGAGGTGCACAATAGTTTTATCGTAATTATCGTGACTCATCATATATCATAGCAACGCATTTAGGAAATTATGTCTTATGATGTATGTACCTAACATACCCCAACACATATTACTCAGATCATGCAACTCCATTCATCTGAAATGTATTTACAACCCCAAATACTACCTTTTACAAAAAATGCAGTACCATGACTAAAGTCACACACATGCAGGTATCTCTTAAGTACATTTCCATTCCTTTGTGAATTAATATATCTTAAATTAACACTTAAAAATACATTATCTTGTGGCACTGGCAGTTAATGAGCAAAGGTTAACATTTTATCATTTGGTTTGTCATTGATTCAGGTCTAAAGTGGTACTACTCAATTTTAACTGTGTGTAAGTCCCAACAGCCCAATATGTCACAATTCATATAATTTTATTTACAACCAGCAATGATTATAACAAAGATCATAAAGCATTTCAGTGTTTAAAATTGGAACATGTGTAAATAGGTTGAGTATCACACATGACCAAAGTGCATTGCCATATTTCAAACCTTCGCTGTTTTTGATGTAATCATTGCCAGTGTCTCTACCAGGCCATTTTTGTGCTTTCAGTTGCACATATGCAGCTGACAAGGCAGTGTGCCTTTGCATGCAGACTGTTACACATGAGATCTGAATTGGGCACCAACTGAGACACATAGTTCTAGACTCAGTTTTGTAGATGTGGCTAGCAAAGGTGAGGATGGTGTTCCATTTAGAGCAAAAAAGTGAAGTATTGAGGGGTCCAGGATTTTTGTGGTACTTCTCAACAAGTGCTACAGCTGTAGGCTGCAGCAGGGGATTATACCTGGTCTCAGTATAAGGATGAGGGTAGGTATAGCTTGGCTAATGCTGTCTCCAGTGCAACTGGCATTCTATGCACTGTGGACGATGTCATGTGACATGAAGAGTAGCAAGCAGGACCACCTGAGAGATGGGTGGAAGAATTTAAGCCACAAAACATCCCTCAGTTGTGTAAGTATAGTGACCCATCAGTGGTCAGTGATACAGCATGCATCATCCAGACATTACAGTTATTCATTATGCTTTCATAGCTTTACTGTACAGCTGCAGAAGAGATAGCACAGAACCATGATGCACATTAGGAGAGACTCACCTGCCATAGAAAGGCACATGCTAAGTATGCATCAGGTGTGATCGTAAGCCAGATAATACTTTTCAGGCCATCAGTGCATATCAGCTTGAGCAGGTGTACCTAAAATGTTTAATCAAGCATTAATGCTTTCTCTAATAGCAAATAACCAGACCTACTGGTCTATGTGGCCCACCTGTTTCAGGTAGCTCTGCCCCAGGTGCTGATGCAGTGGTACCCTCCAGGAGCAGTGCTATTAGAGGTGGCAATTTTGTCACCCATCAGGAGTTGTCAGGACTGGTACAGGATATAATGGAGAAGGACCTTGGTGCCTGAATTGGCAGTATTGAAAAGCTCCTGTGTCTGATTTCCAAATTGCTGCCACATCCAGCACTGACCCAGGGAGACAGTCATGACAGTTCTGAGATTGAGGACTAGAGTCCCACTGTGCTCAAGCAGGACACAGATGTGCCTCTGATATCCCCTAACCACCCCCAGACATGGTGTCCCTAACCTTTTGTGTCCATTACCATCCCTGTCTGTCTTATATGTTTGCACCTGCTATCTAACCTACCCTACCTTTATGACCCTCTTACTTCTAAGCAGCATCCCCAACTGTAATCTCTCTCTCTCTCTGAGAAAAGGCATCTGTCCCACAAAAAAATATATGCCCCATACATAGTTCTCCTCTTTACCTATATGTTATCTTGACACACACGATTTGGTCCACTTGTCTATGCAACATTATTCTGTTGTTGTCACCCATCCCTGGTGTGCTGACTTTCCAAATTCAGCAAATCCTGTAAACAATTCTACATATATATTGTGAAGAAGTGGATAGTTACAGTGCTGTCCCACCACTATCCTTCAAATTCCTGTATTCTTTCCCCTGTGTCTTCTCCTCCACTTGTCCCCCATTTTCACCACTGTCCTAGCAACCCATTTTCCACACATTTAATTTGGTCAAAGAATAGAAACACACACAACACCCTTGGCCAGAAATGGCCCAATAAAAAGCTTTTACTTTTTCACCTCAGCATTTGCACAGAGCTTGGCATTGTGCACCATTGCTGAGTGACAGTGAATCATAGGATCTTAGGATCATAGGAGGTTACTAGGCTATCAACTCCGAGGTCATTTCAAACCTAGTCTTTTCATCTCAATGTAATACCATACATACTCTAGTCAATAACCAGGATTGTATTTAGTAATGACTGCCCATGTCCAGGAGGGTTGTGGGGGCTAACCCAGGTAAAAGTTTACGGTGCCCCATCCACTTGTCCAGGTTCCTTTTGAAAAGTGTCATAGAGGTGCTCTGCTTCACATGAATTAGCAGCCTGTTCCAAAGGCACAGTAGTCACTAGGAGACAAATCTGTCCCTCCAGCATGTCTTAGTCAAATTGCAGGCCATATTTAGGTCCCTGGAATCGGTATCTCTAGTCCCATTTGATTTATGGATGTGCAGCAAATTGGGTCAGAGATTGCTGTGTAAGGCAGGTATAAGTCTCACCTAAGAAGTTTATACGATACCAAGTATATTAACAGGGACTTTAGTTAGTCTGTGTAAGGCATGTGCTGGAGTCCCTTGATCTTCTTAGTTAGAAATATCTGAGGTCTCTCTAGTTGTTGCAGGTGCTTTGTATGGTGTTTGCCTAAAGGGGTGTTATACTCAATTGTAGGCCTGATTAGTGATGAGTATAGAGGGGTTATAACCTCATTTGCTCTAGAGGAGATGCCTTTGCTAATCAAGTGTGGTATGTAGAAAACCTTCCTTACTACAGGAGACACGTGGTGGTTAAAGTTAAGGTCTCAGTCTACTTGTGATCCCAGATCTCTTACAACTTCATAGGTACATAGGGTATTGTTGTTAATTTGATAGCGTGAAGGAACATTGTTTTTACCAAAGGGAATGATGATGCAGTTCTTTGCATTCAGTCTGAGACCATGACTAAGACACCAGTCAATCTGTGTAAGACCCTCCTGAAATATACTAACATCATTTGAGGATTCAATAATTGCACCAAATTTGCAGCCATCTGCAAACTTGGTCAGCCACAGCCCCTTTGTTTTGGCCTGAACTTCTGCAAAGTATATACCAAACAGTAGGGGGACCAGCTCTGACCCCTGTGGCACTCCACTGGTGAGAGAACGACACATAATCGACCCAATGTAAGCAAAAGCTTACAACACTGAAACCTCAGAACAGCGATTTTTTTTTCCAAGGGAAAACAATCGCTGTTCCGAAACAAAACAAAAAAAACTGTAAAACATTAAATAATGTGTGGGGCTTCACCATCCACACCCCCACCATGGGGGGCTGTGCCCCCCACACCCCCCTACTTAAATATACCAACTCTGAGATTGCACTACAGTGCCAAAAATGGCAAAATAGTGAAAGCAGCCAAGCAAATTCTTTCCCAGGGAAAGAATTTGTTGAAAAGCCGCTTCTCTATTTTGCCTTTTCGTTCTTTTCAGTTCAACAAAAATGCATTCGACAACCTGCATCTGCGACAACATAATAGGGAGCCTATAATTACCTGGGTCTGTTGCTAAGCTACCTTTGTGGAGGGGAATAACTGTTGCTGTTCTCCATTCCGCAGGAGCAAAGCCTGTGGTTAGGCTGTGATTGAATAGGGTACTTAATGGTGATGCTAGTTCATGTTTTAGCTTGTTTAGAAAGCACCCTGGGATGCCTTCTGGTCCCACAGAGGTCATGTTTTTTGCCTTAGACAAGGCTTTAATGACCTGCTCTTAGGATATGTAGGATGGGGGGGGGTTGGGGGCAAGGTTTGTGATAAGTTTGTCGGGGATAAGGGAGTGAAATTTTCACCAAATCGGTCCACTAACAGGTTTGCTTGGGTCCTACCTTTCAGGCTATGTATGCAGCTGTAAAAGGCCTCATGGTTATCCTTGGCTGTGATTGCTAGCTCTTTCTCAAAGTTACCCTTAGAGGATACAAGATGTTGTCTTATTTGCCTGTTGAGGCTGAGGAGGGTGCTTTCCCATTGTCGGGGCCTCACCTTAGTTTTCTTAGACAGCAACTTGTTGCATTTGTTGTAAAGTTTGTTGATATTGGATGTCAACCAGGGTGGCTTGTTTTTACTTGGGGCTCTGCCTTTGATTCTCTCTAGAACAGCTGGGTCTGTATACTTATACAAATGATTGTATAGGGCTTCAGTGTAAGTTTTGGTATAGTTACCACTTCCAGCTGAAGGTGAGGCTTGGAAGACATTTATACCTTCGCCTAGGAGGGTATAGTTTGCCTTGGTGAAGTTTTTTAGTCTGACTTTGTTCTTTGTGAGTTCTGGTGTTAGTGCTAATTCAAAGGCAACTGAATTGTGGTCAGATTTGACTAATGATGGTCCGATAGTTGCAGTGGTGAATCTGTTTGGCTTTTTAATGAGGACCAGACCTAGTATGTTTGCTCCTCTTGTTGGGGATTGAACAATTTGTTCCAGGGCATTTGACTTAATAAAGTGAAGGAGCTTTTGTACTAGTGAGCTAGGGCTAGAGTAAGTTTCCCAGTTGATGGTGGGATAATTCAAATCTCCCATGACCACAGTGTTTGGCAATATTTGGATTGATTCCAGTTTGGTCAAGTAGGCCTCATGCACATCTTGATCCATGGAGGGGATCTATAACTTGAATGGGGGTCTTACTCACAGTAATCTTAACTTGGAGTAACTCCATGGAGTTGTCCAATCTAACTAGTTGGGAGGTGAATTTATCCCTAATATAGATAGAAACATCAGACCACAAAACAAAAGTGTAAGAACCAAAGGAGGTGAAGTGTGGAATGCAGTGTAGCCTTGCACAGCTGGGGTACTCTCTGAGGATTTGAACCAGGTTTCTGTGACTGCGCAGACATCTACATCCTCCAGTGTCAGAAATTATTTCAGGGTGTGCAATTTCTGATTTAAGTTCCTAGCATTTAGCAGCATAACCCTTATTTTGTTATGGTTGGCAATTTTCACATCAGCAATTTTGTTTTTGAGGCCTTGCCTAAAAAAGGCACTATGGGGGAGGTAAGAGCCTTTGCCAACAGCTAAAAGCATAGTGGTGCCAGGTGCAAACTGTCTCTGGCAAAGCAGCGAGGTGTGTTGACCATGTCACCCTAGGCTAACAGAAAATCAATCCCTTTGAATGACACCAAAAACTAAGCCAATTATTGAAATCAATCATTTTGTGTTTATACTGTGGCATCATTCTAGGTGAGGCTAATATGCTATTCAAGGCAAAGAACATACCTGCCTGGGACACATACTCGGAGAGATCAATCATGTCTCTCTTCATATAGTCCATTGAGGTACACCCTAGATTGTTCACTCCAACATGAGCTATGACAAAGTCATAATGGTACTTGTTGTTGAGAGACCTCAGTGCATGTGTGATTTGATGAATCCTGGCACCAGACAGGCAGCTGACAATGACTTTCTCCTTATCTAACCTGGTGAGTGTGACAATTGCATGTCTCACTATGGAGTCTCCAATGACAAGAAAATGTGTTTTTTGAGTGTTACGCCTTAAGGGCTTTGTGGGTGAGACACTGGTGTTGCTATGTGTCTTGGGTGCTGTGGGAACTGTATTAGTCATAGCAGTCTTTTTTTTGGAGATCTCTGGTGTTTCAGTAAGTTTTTTGATAGAACCTCCGTGTATGCTGATTTATGTGTTGGGTACATCCTATATGCATGACTAGTGGAACTATGTGCATGAGTAGTGGTGGGTGAGTTGACAACCTCTTCAGTGTTGTTGTTTAGAGTACAAGAGAGCAGGGATTCAAGATTCTTGGTGTAGATACAACTCTTGCACTCTGTACTAGCGTGAATTATTAGTAGAGGGTTGTCAGTTTACATGAGGCAGTTGCTACACTACCTTGGGATTCCCAAGTCAATAAAGCTGGCAGGAGAAACAAGGGTAATCTAACTATCCGTAATGCTAGGTTTGAAGAACTGTTATCACAAAGAGGGTGCTTTCAGGACTGATCGAGAGGTGCACTGAAGATGGGTATTTCTGACAGGGTTTTTGCTGGTGGTTTAATAGGTCACAGCTCACTAGCAATACATCTTAGACTGGAGGTGGACTAAAGATGAAGACTACACTAATGTTCTACAGATGTAGCTAATGGAAAAATTGTTGAAATTATCTGTCCAGCTATGGTGCATAATTGCATGGTAATGCATAATGCTGCATGGCATGCAAACAAGCAGAAACCCGCTCAAATGTTGGGCTTAAATATCAGAAGCTAAAATTTAAAAAAAAATTTAAAAAGTCAAAAGAAACAATGAGGGTGCTTATTCCAAGCCCTAGACCAATCACCCTTCGCCAGACAGGTTCCAATCAGCATACTTTTGTCACAAGGGTGTAGAATGGTCACTTCCACTCATAGATGATTCGGAAAATGTGCTCAGAATGCAGCAGCCAATACAAACAGGCCCAGATGCAGCAAACCTGTATCTGGACTATGCTACAGCTACTAGCTACACTAATTTAGGTGGGAAACACTAAAAATGTTTTAAACAGCAGAAAAACAGCAGTGAGACAATAAAAAATGTTTTAAACAGTAGAAAAAATAAATTATTTAAGATACTGCTTGGTGTAAAAAACTGAAAAACCAAACATATGCTTTGCAAACAGTGAAACGTAGCAACAATTACTTTGCAAACAGTGAAACGTAGCAACAATTACTTTGCAAACAGTGAAAACAGCAACATAATACAATTTAACAGTAAAGCAGACAAATGCAGTACAAACAGTGCAGTTTAGTTTACAATATTAGAATACAGTATTAAATAAGCAGAACACAATAAAAAGTGCAGTAAATGGTATAATCAAGCAAAAAAAGCATCTTATGGTTTTTGGGAAGCTCAGAAGCCTCTAGTCATCTAATATCTCTTGTGTCTGGTAGCCCACCTCAGTTCAGCTCAGATTAAACAAGCAGAAACTCTCTCAAACTTGGGGCTTAAATACGAGAAGCTAAAAACTTAAAAATAAAATTAGGTTCCAATCAGCACACTTCTCTGACAAGAGTGCAGAAGGTTCTCTGAAAATCAAAGAAGGCTTGGAAAATGTGCTCAGAATGCAGCAGCCAATACAAACAGGCACAGATGCAGCAAACGTGTATCTGGACTATACTACAGCTACTAGCTACACTAATGTAGGCAGGAAACACTAAAAAAATTTTAAACAGCAGAAAAACAGCAGTGAGACACTAAAAAGCTTTTAAACAGTACAAAAACAGCAAGGGGACACTAAATAATGTTTTAAACAGCAAACAAATCAGTTATTTAAGACACTGTTTGGTGGGAAAAACAGAACAAACCAAACAGATGCTTTGCAAACAGTGAAAAGTAGCAAGAGTTACTTTACAAACAGTGAAAATAGCAACAAAAGCTTTGTAAACAGTGAAAACAGCATATGATTTAACAGGCTTAATAAGGCAGGCAAATGCAGTACAAACAGCACAGTTTCGTTTGCAGTATTAAAATACAATACTAAATAAGCAGAACACAATCAAGTGTGCAGTAAATACTTTAATCAAGCAAAAAACAGGCAACTTATGGTTTTTGGGAAGCACAGATGTCTCTAGTCATCCGGTATATCAGCTCAGAGTTGTGGCTGCTAGCCCACCTCAGTTCAGCTCAGATTAAACAACCATTTAATGTTTTATGGCAAACAACTGGCAAGTTGTTGCCATAGCCTGAACTAGTCTGTCTGTCTTCATGCAAATCTGCTTAAACCTGATGCACTTTAAGAATGCAAAGTAAAGGCACTAATTTGAAACAGCTACTGCAACAGTTATTAGGCTGCTGGATGCAATCAACTAAGAGTTCTTATGTGGTTGAGATAATTCACATGTCTATAGACTGATGCTTTGGCATAGTGTCAAGGGTTCAATTCCAGAAGTATGTCACAATATTAATGTC
The DNA here is from genome assembly GCF_019279795.1 of Protopterus annectens. Classification (NCBI taxonomy): domain Eukaryota; kingdom Metazoa; phylum Chordata; order Ceratodontiformes; family Protopteridae; genus Protopterus; species Protopterus annectens. Next base: position 753,244,584 of record NC_056743.1, read on the forward strand.
TCTTTATATTGCTGTCGTGCTTAACTATGAACTCCTGAATTTATCTCCCATTACATTTCTGGACCCTAGAAGAACTAGGAATAATATATTATAGCATTTGAATAGTACAGCAATAAAGGCTTTGCAAAAACATTTCATTCTAACAGGGATACTTATTAAACAAGCCTTATCCTGCTCATGTCTTAATCGTGTTTCGTCTCTCTTGGCCCTGCTTGGTCCCAACAGCAAGCATGTAATTGTACAGCGCATGACAGATTAACAAACTCTACATCCTCCCTTGTTTCAGTAACTTGTCACTGTCACTTTGAGTGATTTTAACTTTGGAAAGCAGGAGTTCCTCTGTGGCATGGAAAGATAATGCCCAGATCTGTAGACTGATTTTTGCATATTTTTAATGGTTCTAATCCAGAACTATGTCAAACTGTTAGTGCCTGTTTTCATAAGACTATTTCATGTGCAGCTCTTGCCTACATATTGTATTGAGACACCATTATTCTGTTTCGGTCATTACCTACTTGATCCCTGCCTCCCTCTCTCATACCTCTCATTCTCTATCCCCTTCTGTGTTATCAGTCTAAGTCCTAAGCATTTGCATGATGCCTGGTACCAACCATCAATACTCCCTGTCAGTCAATGTCAGTTCACATCTTATGGCAAAACCTGTGGATTTTTTCCTTAGACTGCACTAGCACAGTTAGCTTCCCACAAGTATACTTGTCTGCTGTGCTGTAGAAAAGCAGACTAAAACCAGTAAATTACTCTTCTATATCTATAAGGCTGCTGGGTGTCATGTGCAGTCTAAGGGATGTTACAACTGATATAACTGTGATGAAGGCTGCAGCCTACACTTTCTTCTACCTCTTGTCAGTGACCCTTACGATGTATAAGTTAAATTTGCTAAATATGAGTTCCTATGTGGTGACCTGAGATGATCCTCCAATCTGTACATTATTATTTTATACTGTCAAAGCTTTGAATCCAGAAGTATGCCATACAATTATGTAATGTCTGTCCATATTAATACTGTGTCTAACCATGTACTACATATATTAGCCCACCATCATGCCTATGTCCTCATCATGGTTCCACTCCACTCCCTGTACCTTCTTTATCTAGATTCAAAACACCTTACTGTACACAGCAATACCTCTCAAGTATACACATTTTCAAAGGATGCCCACATTTCAACATCTTACCTTTTACCTTTTTATATACACACCCGAAAAGAATAATTGTGATAACACCCCTAAGAGCAACACAACACAAAGATGTGCAGAAATGGCCCATAACCAAAACTTTTCCTCTATCTCTATTCCTGTCGTCTAGTCTCTCCTCCCCATTGTATGTTCTCAGCTTTTGCATTGAGCTTGGTATAGCGCACCAGTGCTGACTGTCATTGAATGATGTTTCACATTTTATGGAAAAAGCTGCAGATTTTAATTTCAACCGCACTAGTATGGTTCAGTTTACTATCACATATTCGATTGTCATTTAGACGATCGAATATGTGCGAAAATCATTTTCTCGAACTGAGAGTTCGATCACCATAATGTCGAAGCTGACATGAGCGAACAGCCACTATTGTCAGCTTCAACACTGTGGTGCAGATCGCACTATAGTGGGGATTGGGAAATGTACCCTTACCCTCACTGTAGTGCAATCTCAGAGTTTGTATATATAAGTAGGGAGGGTGGGGGTGCAACCTCCACATGGGGGTGCAGGGGGGCTTGCCCCCCTGCAAACATTATTGTTAGTTGTGGGCAGATGTGAGCATTTCAACAAAGTCAGTATTTGACATTGCTGAAATGCTCCATTTGATAGTTCAGTTGCTCGGTGTTTTGATTTCCGACAATATTTGTCAGAAATAATTGCGTTCGTCTAAATGACGTTCGCAAATATGATAGCAGACCATATGGTTCATGTCATGCAAATGTACTTAACCCCACTGCACTATTAATATACAGGCTGATAGTTCTATTGTAAGACACTTACAATAACATATCTATTAGGCTGCTGGATGTAATATACACCTTACAGGATGCTACAATTGTCATCACTGTGATGAAGCCTGATGTCTGCATTTTCCATTGCTTCAGTCTGTTGTCACTGTCTCTTCAAATGTGTTATTTTAATTTAAGAAAGTTTGACTTCCTATGTGGAGCTGCAATAATACTTTTGCCTGTGCACTTTAATTTTAGACAGTCAAGCATTCGAATCCACACACGTCATACATTAGGTAATGTTTTCACTTCTCAGAAGTATGTGTTTGAGTGTGTGCTGCATATGTCATTAGCCCCCTACTGTCCTCCTTATGGTCTCATCATAATTCCACTGCTCTAATCCTTCTTGATACACAATGGAAACACTTTATTGTCCAGAGCAATACCTCTGAAATGCACTGACTTTTAAAGGATGTCCAGATTTATGCATCTCAGTGTTTGTTGTGTTCATCACTACATTTGTGAATGTTTGGCAAGTCATTTATGACTGAGGTCATGAAATAATGCCATAAATTCAATTTTCAAATGTATACAGATTAGTAATATTGCTACACCCTCAAGTGTGCTAGCTTCTACTGCATGTAAAGTGTTTTTGCTACTGTTCTAAGCTTGTTTCCCACCTTTCGTGTAATTAGTCTAGTCCAGATACAAATTTGCTGTATCCAGCACTGTTTTGTAAATTTCTGAGCCCATTTATACAATAAGGTATCAACAAGAGTGAAGCTCAATGGTTGTTCAAAAATTCTCATTGAAAGCTGGTGGAAATAAACCACCCAACTTGATAATCCATTTTTTCTCTTTTGCATTTAGAGTGCCATCCAGCTTTATTTGTCCTATCCCCAGCAATCCTATCTATGACTGTGAATCTGAAATTTGCATTTTTGTGTACCAGTGAGTGCTTAAATAAAGTATTACTTGATCTTTTGGTTCTGACATCACTACAGTGTTCCGATATACATAGTCTCAATGGCCTAGAGGTTTGCCCATTGTAAAAAGCTGAACAACTAAATGTGGCAAGGTAAATCACTCAATCCATTACTCAGTTTGTTAAGAATTTGATATCATAAACTGTGCCTGTATTCCTGCTGGTAAATTGTTTGGATTTTACCAACCTATGACAATGTATGCAGTGTCCGCAAGAGACACAACCAAAAAGTAAGTCACCTGTCAAAGTACGTTGAATTGGGTCCTGAGTATGTCTCAAACTATGTTTGTAATGATTGAAATGGGACCCAAGAGTTTTCCCTTTCCGAAAGGAGAAAAGATACCTATCATTAAGTATCTCAGACAGCTTACTATCAGCTAAAAGAATATACTATTGTTTTTGAACACTGTCTAATAACATGTTGGTATTCCACACATAGGTAGTAACAAGACGAATATCTGAATAGCACCCTGTTCTTTATTCTTATAGTTCAATAAATCTCTCCTGTCTAACATTGATACCCAATTGCTGGCAGTTAGGATGTTACCAATTTTATAGCGTAGAGAAGAAAAAGCAAACTCCACAGCGTTGTACAAACCTTTTTAATAAAATAACAACACTTTCAGACAATAGGTCCTCCTTCAGTGTTAATAAAATTCATAGTAAAGCTAACATCCTTTATACTAAAAAATTCAGATCACATGACACAGCCCTAACCTATCTAGCACTAACAGTTAATCTATCAATTAACAATTTTAAAAGGAACTTTTTAAAGCAATATTCCATACATTAAAGAACACATTATATCACATAAATTATTTCAATTTATACAGAAATTCTTGTTGTTTAATGGATTTGTTGCTGCTTTTTTTTAATATAGGTTTCAATGTAACCTGTTTATTCAAACCAGGGGTAAGAGTCCGCTTGTAGGCAGATAATCCACTCATATTCTTTGGTGTCTAATCTATTTATCAGGTCACCACATCTAATATTTGAAATTAAGACAACTATTACACAAAACAGGAACTGATGTGAACCATAAGTCTCATGTACATGTTGTGCTAAGGAGTTAGTAGCAACCTTCCTCCGTATCTCTGACCTATGCACTACAATCCGGTCTCGTAACCTTCTTGTAGATTTACCAACATAGAAACAAGGGCATTGTTGGCATAACACCAAATAAATCACATGTGTAGTATTACATGTAGCTGTGCAATTAAAAATAAACTTTCTACCATTCAAGGGATGACTAAATTCAGTTAGTGTAATTATACTAGAACAACATATACAATTATAGCAGGGATAGGTGCCTTTTTTATTATAAGTGATAGAGCTTGCCCTATTCAAAGTAAAATCCTTGTAACATAAATGCTTTTTCAAGCTGTCACAATTCCTGCAAGTGAAACATTGTTTGTCAGGAAGCCATTTTTCATGGCCAGGTATTGCTTTTAAAATATGCCAGTTATTCCTGATAACTTGTTCAACAGATTTACTTACCATGCTATAAGTCATTAAGTATCTCAAGGTATTATCAGGATGGGGGCAAATCATATCAACATCATCATTATTAGAAAAATATGGCCTAGCCTTTCTTCCTCTCAGTGAAACTACTTCATTCCTAATCCCATCCACCTCATTCTGATTATAACCCCTTGCTAATAATTCATCAGTCATATCCTGCATCTGTTTATAACAAGTTTCATCTTGGGTATTTAATCTGCTAGCACGCAAATATTGACTCTTCGGAATACCCGTAAAGACATGTCTAGCATGCATGCATGCTAGTCTTATGTAAATATTTATTTACACGTACATCTTTTTTGTAAATTCTAGTGTCTAACATGCCTTCAGTTCTAGAAAGAGTAACATCCAAAAAATGTATATTAGATTCTAAGTACTTCATTTCAAACTTCAAATAGTCATTAAGATTGTTCAAATAGTTGAAGAAATTTTCAAGCTCATCACTAGTACCATGCCATGCCAAAAATGTCATCCATGAAATGCTTATAAAACAGAATCCTGGATGCATATCTATTTCTCTGGCCAAATACATTCATCTCTTCCCACTTGCTCAGTGTTAGGTTAGCGTAAGTGTTCGCTATTGCAGTACCCATAGCTATACCTGATACTTGTTGGTATATCTGCTTATTAAACACAAAAACAATGTTTTGTAGTACTAGTTCTAATAGCTCACAGAGTGTCCCAATATATCTAGCTGACAAGTGGCCACATTCCTGGAGTATTTCCCTTATTTTTTCTATCCCAAACTCATTGGGGATCACAGTGAAATGGGACTTGATATCTAAAGTCACCAACAGAAAATGATTTTTTGTATTCCTATTATGCCAAATGTATAACTGAGTAAGGACATCTCCAGTGTCCTTGATATAACTAGGGACACCCTGTAAAAAGACTTTAAGAGCTTTCTCTAAATATACAGATAAAGGCTCTGTGGCCCACCCATGACCAGACACTGTAGGTCTCATTGGTGGCTTACTCACTGACTTGTGTATTTTTGGCAGCCCATATAAAATTGGTATTGTAGGGCAAGGTACAGTGAAGAAGTTGAATGTATCCGCATCTATATCATTCATTAACTGCAGATTATAAATGGCCATATTTATCCTACTAACAATCTCATTAATGTCCCTGTCATATATTCGTTTAAACGTATGTGTATCAGATATCAATTCATCCATTGCTGCAAGGTAGTCATCAGTATTCATTAGCACTATACTACCCCCTTTATCTGCCACTTTAATTATTATATTGGTATTACTTTGTAGAGCTTTAAGTGTAGCAGATTCTTCCCTAGTAAGATTACACATTTTTTAAAACAGTTTCTATCATATACTTCTCTAATTTGCTTTTCACACAAATCATTAAATACAGTCACTACAGGGTCTCTAAGAGGTATAATAGTGCTTCTTCTCCTACAATTAGCATCTATACAGGAATCTGAACTCTTAAAAATATTTTTTAGATTCAAATTATGTGAAAACATTCTTAAATCAGTAACAGCATTCACTACATTGTCAGTAGACATTGGTATAAACTTTAATCCTCGAGAAAGCAAGGAAAGTTCAATGTCCGTTAGCATATAATCAGATAAATTCACAAGTTTATCATTAGTCCCATTGCTTAAGTTATTAACATTTAAAGTCTCAGTGTTACTCACAGACACTTGATTTTGCTGCGAGTCAACGGCCCGTTTCTGAGCCTGCCTCTCGACTGCGACTGTTGCCTGGATGAATCGTACTCTTCTTTACAATCTGCTCTGGTAGTTTTACCACTACCCGCTGGTTTCCTTCCAAAAAAAGGTGAGTGCAGGTTCATTTTCACATTTTCGATACTAACGTTAGATTGGGACAATTGGTCTAGTCTCTCCTCTACTCTACTCCATTAACTGACATCAGTTGATTGGCCAGGAGCATGAGTCTCCTCCAATACTAATGCCGCATTTGTCGATAGCTGCTGTTGATTGGTTGTAGCTTCAAAAGCATCTAGCTCATACATAGAGCCCTGCTTGCTTTGAATTACACTCGTATTTGATGCATCATAAGCTGAGCGTTTCGGCCAGGAGAAAATTTGACTGCTGTTAAAGTCAGAAATGTCTCTACGTATTTTTTTATGCTTTATGCCTTCCAATTGATTGTCGAAGGCAGTGAGTCGGATAAGCATCTCATCAAAGAGAGATAGATTGTCATTAAACAATACTGAGTTAGATAGTTGTTTTTCCAAATTTTCTATCTCTTTACACAGCTCATCTTCCTTAGATGCAAAAAAGTAATTCATTAAACACATGTAGTTCAAGCTCAAGTTGATATTCAATTCTTGACATTTCTTTAACAGTTCAAGGTATATGTTACCATATGAGGCAAATTTAGAATTTATTCATCCCTTGAATGGTAGAAAGTTTATTTTTCATTGCACAGCTACATGTAATACTACACGTGATTTATTTGGCATTATGCCAACAATGCCCTTGTTTCTATGTTGGTAAATCTGCAAGAAGGTTACAAAATAGATTGGGAGGGTGGCCTAATGGTTAAGTTGTTTGCCTTGCAATAACAAGGTGCAGGGTTTGAATCTCACAAGGGATAATTGGCTAGGCTTAAAATGGCTCGCAAGGGCAGTTAGCTTAGTACGAACCTATGAATTAAAGTCTCCTATGAATTAAAGATAGGATGTAGAGCATAGGTCAGAGATACGGAGGAAGGTTGATACTAACTCCTTAGCATACATTTAATGAATGACTTTTTTGCATCTAAGGAAGATGAGCTGTGTAAAGAGATAGAAAATTTGGAAAAACAACTATCTAACTCAGTATTGTTTAATGACAATGTATCTCTCTTTGATGAGATGCTTGTGCGACTCAGTGCCTTCGACAATCATTTGGAAGGCACAAAGCATAAAAAATGGATTTGACTAAGATCCTACAGGGAGTGTCAGCAGAGAGAGATGATTTGGGGATTTTTGGATTGGGACCCCCCTAATAATACCAATATTGGGTTGGACTCACAGGATCTAGACAATATGTGTATATCTCATTTTCAAAAATTAACTAAGTGTATGTGGGGCTTATGTACCAACGCCCAAGGAGGCAGGGATAAAACATGTCACACGTAGACAATATAGATACCCTACTCAGACTCATGACACAGAAATAATTGGAACCAATAATGTGTTAAACATTTCATCACGATCTTTGTCACAAGTACACATTCATTTGTTAAATAAAGGTATAAAGTTTGTACCTGGCTTTTTTGTCTCTGAGGACTCTTTTGCACAGGATGTTACATCCTTTTGTCAGTTGTTAAATTTGAAATTGCATTTTGGTTCATCTACCAATCTTGTGGAGGAGGATGATGCATTTAAATATCACAAATCCAATTTTATGCCTCCTATGCAACATAATGTCTATATGTTTCAAACATGTGTTCTCAAAGATTTACACTTTCATTTCAGAGAATCCGGGATTATGTCTAATAACCTCTCAAAGATTGAACAACAGGCTATTCAGGACCTTGCCAACAATAACAATTTGGTCATTTTGCCTACAGATAAGGGAGGGGCTGTGGTTGTCATGGACTGGGCCAAATACCATGCTGAAGCTGACTGGCAACTCAATGATGGGCATTATTACATGTATATGCCTTTGGACCCCAGCCTTAGTTTCAAGAAACAAATTGATAAATTTCTTTAGTCTGCAAAGGAGGAGTGAATTATATCTGATTCGGTATTATATCATTTGACAGTGTCAGATCTAAGCAGTCAATATTTGTATTTATTGCCTAAAATACACAAAGATCTTAACCATCCACCAGGCAGACCTATAGTGTCAGGGAGAGGCTCCATCACGGAGCCCCTCTCCCAGTTTTTGACCAAACACTTGAAACCTTTACTCAAATGGGTCAGGTCCAGGATCCAAGACACCACTCAGTTTTTGCAAATAATCTCGGACATGCAATTAGAACCAGGATGGCTGTTATGTACTCTGGATGTATCTGCTCTATATACCAACATTCCTCATTGGGCTGGGTTACAGGCTCTCGAACATTGGCTATTCAGATCCAAACTTTATCCACCAGGGTTCAATACTTTTCTGATCTGTCTTGCGGAACATGTACTCTCCAAAAATACTTTTTACTATCAAGACAAATGTTACTGGCAGGTTCAGGGGATAGCTATGGGGACATTTTTGCACCTATTTATGCTGATCTTTTCATGGCCTTCGTAGAAAAACAATGTATTTATGACAGTAGCCATAACATATACTTAGAGGAAATTGACATATGGAGGTGTTATCTCGACGATTGCTGGATGGTCTGGAAAGCTGATATTGAATATCTACATGAGTTGGTAGAATATTTAAACAGTAATAAGTGGGGAACAGAATTTACAGTTAATCATGATGTCCAACAAATCACTTTCTTGGATGTCTTGGTCACCAGAAATACCAACAACACCTTAGATACTCAGGTTTATTGCAATTACCCACAATATAACTCCTTATTGAATGCATCCAGTTTCCATCCACCACATATTACCTAGAACATACCCAAATTTCAATTTCTTTGCATTAAACGTATTTGCTCACAACCAGAATATTATGAGCATTTTAAGGAGGACCTGACCAGAAGGTTTAGAGACAGGGGCTATGAAATTGGTAACATCCTGACTGCCAGCAATTGGATATCAACGCTAGACAGGAAAGATTTATTGAACTATAAGAATAAAGAACAGGGTGGGAATTCAGATATTCGTCTTGTTAGTACCTATAGGTGGAATACCAACATGTTATTAGACAGTGTTCAAAGACATTGGAATATTCTTTAGCTGATAGTAAGCTGTCTGAGATTCTTAATGATAGGTATCTTTTCTCCTTTCGGAAAGGGAAAACTCTTGGGTCCCATTTCAATCATTACAAACATGGTTTGAGACATACTCAGGGCCCAATTCAACATACTTTGAAAGGTGATTTACTTTTTGGTTGTGTCCCTTGTGGACACTGCATACATTGTCATAGGTTGGTAAAATCCAAACAATTTACCAGCAGGAATACAGGCACAATTTATGATAACACATTCTTAGCAAACTGCGGAATGGATTGGGTGATTTACCTTGCCACATGCACCTGTTCAGCATTTTACATTGGGCAGACCTCTAGGCCTTTGAGACTACATATATCGGAACATTGTAGTGATGTCAGAACCAAAAGATCAAGTAATGCTTTATGTAAGCACTCACTGGTACACAAAAATGCAAATTTCAGATTCACAATAATAGATAGGATTACTGGGAATAGGACAAATAAAGCTGGATGGCACTCTATATTAAATGCAAAAGAGAAAAAGTGGATTATCACGTTGGGTGGTTTATTTCCACCAGGTTTAAATGAGAATTTTTGAACAACCAATGAGCTTCATTCTTGTTGATACCTTATTGTATAAATGGGCACTGAATTTCTATGGTATTTTGATTTACATTTTACACTGATGAAGCCTATTTAAATTTTTTCAGCTGAAACCAGTCTGATAGAGTTTCATTCATACATACTTTAATAAAGCATTCGTTATGCCATGGTCTGCTGGCCTTTGTTTTTGAGTTTGGATTTTCCTTTTTGGGGCCGTGCAGTTGCCGTACTTGCAAAGGCTGTTCAGTTCTACAAATTTCTGAGCCCCCCCCCCAGACCATTCTGTGTTGGAAAGAAGCCTTCTACCTTATCAGTGGGAGTGTTAAGCACTAGGTAGCCTATCTACCACAGGAGGAGTGGTTTCTGGTCCAGAAATTGTAGTATATTGGCCATTTGGGCATTGTTTCCATCCCTTTCAAATTTCTGATTTAAAAGCCTGTGTTTTCACACCGTGCAGCAGCATTCAGCTGAGGTCCCCTTAGAACGAGCTTGTTCTTTTACTTGTTGCACTTCAATTAGTGTGATCAGCTAGCCCTTTAACAGGCTTTTGTAGCATTTATTTTTGCACACTTAGGTGCTATCAGCACTAGCTGTTCCTATGCAGTAACAGCACCAGTACTTATTAGTTATGACCACCCCTCCTGGTATGATTGTAGGACAATTTCCTGTGCTTCCTCCTGCTAACCTGGTGCACTTGGGCATTCTGAGGCAGTGTGCCAACTGTCTAATGTACACAGACAACCCTCTCCTCTTACCTCCCAACACTCATACTTGTGAGAGATGCACTTATATCACCAAACTGGAAGCAGTGCATGCTCCTACCAAGACTGGACTTGCTGGACAAGAGGAGAAGGTCAACACCTGCAATTCACTACATAAAACACCCAGCCCTCTAAAACCATCACAGCTCACACATAGAAACATAAACCATACACCCACCTTCATGGAAGCTCTCAATAAAAATTTACCCAAACAGAAACCCCGAGACAGAAATGCACTCAACCACCATAACACAACACCAACCCCAGAACACATAGCTCACCACCACAGTGTACCCCTCAACCCAAGCCCTTAAGGCAAAACACTTTGCCCAATATACTTATCACAGTAGACTCAATTGTGAGGCACACTGATGTCCCATTCACTAGGGTGAACAAGGAGAAGGTGACAGTCAGTTGTCTATCGGATGCCAGGATCCGCCACATAACACATGAACTCAGGTCACTCCACAATAAGTACAAATATGACTCAGTCATTGTCCATGTGGGTGTGAATGACCTGAGACATACCTCGCTGGATTACATGAAAAGAGATATGATAGAACGCTTGGATTGCATGGCCCAGGCAGGCATGACCCTAGCCCTGAACAGTATTCTACCATCACCCAGAATGATACCACAGTATGAGCAGAAAATGATTGACTTCAACAATTGGATGTTTCTGGTGTCATTCTAAGGGGATCCAGTATCTGTCTGCCTGGGACGACATGATCAACAGACCTCAATGCTTTGCCAATGTACACTGACAAAGGCTTAGGGCCAAAACTGGTCTGTGGCTATTTTTGTGACTTTTGAATAAAAGTCTGGTTCCTTCTCCTCTGGTGCTAGTCCATTTTTTGCTTTCGCTGCTTGGTTTCTGGACCTGTGCACTAGCCATCCATGCAAAGGGTTTTTTGTTACCTCCTATACTAAGCCAACAGATATAGCCAACATACTGGCTAACAGATTCAGTGCCAACTTTACCCCTCTCTCCCCCACCAAGGGCCTTATCACAATACCAGAAGAATGCCTGGTACCCACCATTTCTGCAGCATAGGTAAAAGTTGCATTGTCCAAAGCCAGAAATACAGTGTCCATGGGACCTGATAATATCCCTGGCTGCATCCTACATGAGCTACAAAATGAACTGGCACCACATCTGTGTGCCCTGTTCAATCACAACCTTACCTCAGGCTATGTCCCTAATGAATGGCGCACTGCTACAGTCATCCCGCTCCATAAAGGGGGAGCAACTACAGACCCTGGAAACTATCTGGTCCCTATTAAATTGCCGAACGTTTCAAAGTTAGAATGTCATATGGTCGACACCATATGATCGAACTTTGAAAAGTTCAAAGGTGAAAGGCAACAGCTCCATATGTGCAGAATGGGAAAATTTGCCTTTTCTGCACTGAAGTGCAGTCTCAGAGTTGGTATATTTAAGTAGGGGGGTGCATGGGGGCTTGCTCAGAGCGTTACGGTAAGTTTTTTTTTTTTTTACTTTTTATTATATATTCAAGGTTTCAAGTTTCGCTCATAACTTGTTGAACAAATGAGGTTCGAAATTTTGAAGCTTTGAATATATAATATAGACCCGAACTATCGCCCCATTATCCTGACAAGTCTGGTATGCAAAGCCATGGAGCACATCATCATGGACCTGCTTAACAAAGATATAGGAAATCTCCAAACTACTGACCCCACACAGTTTGGCTTTGTCAAGGGGAGATCCTGCCTGCTGAACCTGGCTGACTTCTTTGAGGCAGTCACCAATGCTGTGCATGAGGGTAAGGCAGTACATACAGCCTAGCTTGACCTCACCAAGGCCTTTAATACCATTTCCCACTCAGGTATCATTAATAAACTGACCAAACCAGGCATCAATCCTTACATCACTAGGTGGGTTGCAAATTGGCTCACAGACAGGACCCAAAGAGTGAAAGTTGTGGATTCCAAGTCAGACTGTCAACCAGTCATGAGTGGAGTGCCACAAGGCTCAGTCCTGGGCCCTCTCCTGTTTGGCATCTACTTCTCAGAAGTCCAGGCCAACACAGAAGGACTCTGGCTTACCAAGTTCACTGATGACTGCAAGCTAGGAGTCATTATCAACTCCCCAAGTGATGCAAACATCCTACAAAAGGGCCTCACTGAGACCAGTGACTGGTGTCAGAACCATGGCCTGAAGCTTAATGCCAAAAATGCGTTATCATCCCCTTTGGAAACAACTCAGTGCCCTCGAATTACCACATTGATGGGAGCACACTGAACACTGAAGGAGATCATGTACCCAGGTCGACAGCCACCTCACCTTCGACCACCACATTGCCACTGTGGTTAGAAAGTCCTTCTATGTGGCATATCTTATAACCAAAGGTTTTGCATCCAGGAATAAAGAGGTCATCATCCCTCTCTACTCATCCCTCATTAGACCAATCATCGAATATAACACCCCATTTGGCATGTACCTCACCAGACACCTAAAACAGCTGGAGAGGCTACAAAAGTACCTCACCAAAAGGATCCTAGGCCTTAAACACATGTCCTACATGGACAGACTCATGAAACTTCAGCTGTTCTCAGTTTCTTATCGCCTACTTAGAGGTGATCTCTGCTTGACTTACAAAGCCATGTCTGACCCAGCCCTACTTGAAATGCTACACCTAAAAAAATCCCAATCCCCCCACACCACACGCTTCAGAGATCAGAACCTCATTACCACAATTAACAGAACATGCTGGAGGGACAGATTCATCTCCCAAAGACTGCCCATACTCTGGAATAAGCTTCCCATTCATGGCAAGCAGAGCACCTCACTGGCCCACTTCAAGAGAAATCTTGACGAATGGATGGGTAACAGAAAGTTCATTCCAGGGATCATTCCAGTTGCCCTACTGGATAGGGGCACTGTAAACTAACATTGGGTGGCATGGTGCCTGAGAAATTTTTTTGGGATAGGCTTGTAAAAAAAAAAGGTCTTTAATGCGGAACAGAGTTCCACATTAAAGAACTGAGCTCACTCAGTAGCTCCGCACTAAACATGGAGCTTCTCGTGTTTAATGCATTGCAGTTCCGCATTCAACACAAGTAGCTCTGTGTTTAGCGATTTTTGATTGGCCCGTATACCGGCATATGGGCCAATCAAAAATCGCTAAACAAGGAGCTTCTCGTGTTTAATGCGGAACACAAGAAGCTCCGTGTTTAGCAATTTTTGATTGGTCTGTATGCCAGGTATATGGGACAATCAAAAAAAAAAAAAAAAAACCAAACAAAGCGGAGGCTGGCCGGGATTTAAACTGGCAGGGCGGGACTCAGGATCAGACTGCTGATCTCGGGACAGTCCCGCCCAAATAGGGACGTCTGGCAACCCTGACAGCGCCTGACATAAGAATCATATCATACAAATACATACAATTCTATTACAATAGCAACTTGCCTTGAATAAATGGATATTCACCACATATGAGGACGTTTGCCTGTATCATTCATCTAATGACGCAAGTACTGCAACTATCATGACAAATGTGCAAATCATAACACATGAAACATTAATATAACACATATTTATTTTGGATTTCATTAGACTGTTAATGTTTTTATGTCTATACTCTGTATTTGTGCAGAGGTTGCCATGAGTGAACACAGACTAATACTAATTGCATTTCTAAATTCAACACCTCAAGATACGATTACACATGGACTGATACTTTGCCATCAGCCATGCAAATGAGCATGTCAGCATTGTGCTTCAGGGAGATATTAAAAAAAATATGTGAGTAGATTGTACAACTTCTGTTTTGTGTTAAAGGAGTATTGTAGTCAACATATGTGAATTTCATTGTGATGTTGCCTGAACACATCATTTTGTAAAGTAGTCTGTACTCCAACACTTCCACTTGGTTCCATAGTGTAGTGGACCATTTTCATACATACCTTATCAGGGGTATTCAGCATTGCACTGTCAAATTTTGACATGTGTGGTTGTATTTACAGTGCACATTGTCCAATCAAGAGACAAAACAATTGCAAATCACACAATAAATGATTCCTGTTTGCATGCAGTCATCCCAAGATGAACACTTGTGAATGCTTGGTTGTCAGTCCACTCTTTCACATGTGTGATTGCCATCAAAAACCCATACTATGAAACAGGTACATGTCAATCACAGTTACCAATCTACATGAATGACAGGATATATAAATTATTTGAGCAATATGTAATTGCTTCAAATCAGCACATTGCTGATACTTCCGCATGTCAAGACACAAGCTTTTTCACCAAAATCTGTCAAGCATACTAGCTTCTCTGCAAAATGCTGATGTTTTAATCTTAACAAATGTGCATTTTCACACATTTAAAGTTAGAATGCTCCTGTGGTGCTTGCAATTAATACTGTGCTCTCTAGATTGCATAATAAGACAGGTAGGTGTCTTTTCTTAAATTTGTTTATTAATATTAATATTTTAGCTGCTCTAAATGTTTACAGCACTATTTAAGCTATTCAGCTTCTAAACAAAAACTATTGTACTTGATTATAATTTAGCCACCCATTTCTTTAAAAACTTGTAGTTGGATAGATTTCACTAATTTGAATAATTAATTGGTTAATTATATTATTGGATGATTGATCTTAATGAATTCAATGAGTATAGAGTATTTAAATGAGTGGTCTAACCATAAGGATTAGGATCTGAAGAAGCATACATAGTGTATGTGAAAGCGCTTATCCACCTTGTTCGTTTGTGAAATAAAAGTTTTATGTTTTGGAGAAATTACGTCTACTGCTGCTTTGCCTTGGAATTATAGAAATTGACTGTTTCCGTGACTGCTCACCAGTTTTATTGTTTCCTGAAGACAGGTAGGTGGTTTGAATCTAACAGTGGTGAGCTTGTGTGTGTGTTGAGTGTGAGTCCAACAAAACCAGATATAGGGCAGAAGCACCAAAGGTTCAGGTGAACAACTAACGCAACAAAGTAAAAAATAAACGTCTAAGCCACCAGGCTAAAAGAAAATAATTTTAATAAAACAATAAGTGAGCACTTTCGGGATATAACCCCTTCATCAGACATCACTTCAAATCACACAAAGATATTTAAATAATAAAGAATCAATCACATTTCAATAATGGGGTCTCTTCCCTTTTAACACAGGTTTTATAGGAAGTACACCATTCAAGCCTGGGCTTCTATCTGCCCTAAGCTCAATGATCCATCTTGTCTCATTCAATTCTGTTAAATTTACGTCCCCACCCCTTGCATTCACTTTTACAATCTGTAAAGCTAAAAAAGTAAAGGTATGACCCAGATTGCTTTCAATATGTTGATACAAAGAATTATGTATATTCTGTTTGTGTATTGCTGACAAGTGCTGCAATATTCTTTCTTACAAATGACAATTCATTTTACCTACATAAAATGAGTCACAGTCTTTACACTTAGCTAAATATATAACATTTTTCATTTGACAGGCTGCATAAAATCTTGTTTTGTAACATTTCCCAGTCAATGGATGAATAAATATATTGCAATTCATTATTGTGAGGCAAGCCTTAAAATGTCTACAGGGGAAGGTACCTTGTCGTATAAAACTGGAATCATTATTCATACCTGAACCCCTTTCAATACTCAGTATTTCCTTTAGGTTCTCGTTATGTTTAAATGTAAATGAAGGTCTATCTCCTGCCACACTTATAAGTTTATCATCAGTTAGTAAAATCTTCCAATTTTTCCGCATAATATCACATATGCCACCTATATCATTTCTATACTTTAAAATTACCTGTTGGTTGTTTTTTGTCCTAGCAGCATTCTCAATAACCCTTGTTGTCTTTCTATCAGAATACAATGGGGTGATCCTTATTGACCTGTCTTTTTTTCTGACACCAGTCGCTTGTTCCACCTTGGTTTCCTTATAACCCCTGGACCAGTCGCTTGTTCCACCTTGGTTTCCTTATAACCCCTGGACCTAAAACAAGCAGCTAAGGACTCAACTTCTTGTTCAACCACTGAGTCCTCAGTACATAATCTAGATAATTTATATGTTTGTCCCTTAATAATATTGTCAAAAACATGCCTCAGATTCATGCTGTCAAAGGATAAAAGACTGTTTTTCCAACAAGTTCTTCTAAACATAGATGTCTGTATGGTATTGGCCTCATCCTTCCTGAATTGCACATCTAAAAAATCTATTTCAGAATATGAAGAGTGTATGCTGAATCTCAAAAAATCCATTGTGGATTCCAAATAATCTACAAACATAGATAATTCAGTTAGTGTACCATTCCAAAGAACAGCTGACCTCGCCAGTCATGTAATGTGTTAAAAATGACAGCTTCTTCCCAATATGCTAATAACATATTGGCATAGTAGTTCGCACATGGGGTACCCATGGTGACTCCTTTAATCTACCTATAAAAATGATTATTGTACATAAAAATGTTGTTACCTAAAATCACAGCAAGAGGTTCTCCTGTTCGATCCTCGGCTGGAGCGCCTTCTGTTTGGAGTTTGCATGCCCTCCCCATGGTCAAGTGACGTTAAAGGCATGCAGGTAGGTGCGAGCATGAATGGGCGTACCTTCGTTGAAGGTTGGGCGTCAGGCTGGCAACTCGGCACCATAAAATCCACTGCCAATCATGAGAGGACCAGAGTTCCTCTGTGGTGACCCCTAACCAGGAAAAGCCGAATGATGACCTAAAATCACCGGTGTTATCTTACAAATAATGTTTATCACCTTGGCATCATATGGACTATTTTGCTTCAGAAAACACTCAATGGCCTTGAGGCCGTAATCACTAGGTATTCCTGTGAATAAGTTGTTAATGTCCATCATTACTAACAAAAAATTATTATTATTTACTGTCAATAGATGTTCATACAAAGATTTTAAAAAATGTGCAGTGTCCTTTAAAATCCTTGGTGCATAGGCCAATACAAATTTCAGGTTAGATTCAACCCAAATTGAAGCATTCTCAGTAACCCAACCCTTCCCTGATACTATCAGGCTAAGGGGAGGGTTTTGTAAATCCTTGTGCATTTTTGGTAAAGCCTTAAACACAGGAATGGTTGGAAAATCAATACATATAAAATTAAACACTTCTTTGCTTAATAATCCATTATGTTTTAATTCAAGCAAACAATGCTTTAGATTGTTCATTATTACTCTTGTGTCCAAAGTAGAGACGTGAGAATATGTTAAGCTGTCACCCAATAATCCCATAACCTGATAAAACAAAAATCCATTACTACCACCACTCCGTCTTTATCGGCGGATTTTATTACAATATCTTTATTTTTCATTAATAACTGTAAGGCATGTTTCTCTTCTAATGTTTAATTCTGGTATTTCCATCTTTTTTTATTATTAATATAATAAGCTATATCAGTTTCACAGGTTCTTAGGAATTGAAAGAATAATAGTACTGTTGCTAGCATGATTATTAGCTTGAATAAAAAGCTGCAAGAATGATATGAAATATAAAGGGTTAATTTAGAAATAGTATAAAATGCTGAAAAATAGGAAGTAGTAAGTGTGCTGGCATAGCTTAATTAGATATTGGTATCCATGTAAAGGAGTATGTTATTGAGAAACAAAGTCTGTAAAAGTAACTGTGCAGATGGCAGCTGGAAGGACATCAATGAAGTAAAGAGATGTAACATCTAGCAAGATAAAGCTGGAACATCAAGTTTCAGATAGTTCTGGAACACCATGTTTCAGATAACTGAGCTTCCTTGCACCACCAAACATGAAAGAATCAAGGACAAATCATAAATTAGAGGAACAAGGAAAAATGCTATACAAAGGAAGATCGTAATACATCAGACTGAGAAAAAATATCAGACTTTTTGGTATAAATATGAGTGTGTATAAACAAGCTTTGGGAATTTGCCATAGAGAGGTGACAGCATCTGTGTTGCATGTTTGTAGATCCAAAAGGAAAATGTAATAGTAAAATGCATATTAACTGAAGCAGTTGTCTCGGTGTATTTACTGTACTTAGTACAATGCAGTAATAAGACTAGTTGTTCACAATAAATAGTTAAATATACTTTGGTATGCATGCATTTAAATGCAAGTAACAGCAAGAAGGAGGTATATATCATTTTTCAATGGTGAGCCACAGTTGACGGACCAAATGGTTTCTTATTATGACAACTACAGCTTCTTTTTTGTTTTATTCAGTTAGTACGTCCAGTTGTAGTGTGTAGCGTTGTCGCCTCACAGTTAGACGTTGCCCGTTTGATTCTCAGTTAGAGTGTCTCCTGTGTGACGACATGCGTGAATGGGCATTCCTTCATTGAAGGTTGTGCATTAGGCCGGGCAAGCCAGCACGTAAAAATCTACTGCCAATCATTAGCGGACCAGAGTTCTGCTGTGGCGACCGCTAACCAGGAAAAGCCGAAAGACACAACAACAACAACGTCCAGTTGTAGTGCAAACGTTTGCCTCCTTCTTATGCACAGAATCTAGTAGCAGAACAGTGCATTTGTGCAAGTTCCACAGGTCCTGTACATTCATGCAGCTGAATCTTCCAGCTGTGTTTGACCACCTTTTGGAAGAATCAACGAGGGACTTTCTACGTTTTCTCAATGGAAGATTTGCCCACCTTCCACACAGAAACTGGTAATTCTCTTTTTGTTTTTCATTCTACAGCATGGATGCCAAAAAAGACAGAAGTGTAAACTGTAAGACTATCTTTCAGGTAGACAGTAATAATAGTTCAGCACATGTATGGTTAGGATTTAAAGATTGGTATAAACATAACTGTAGCACATGTAGTACTTTATTAGTTAATGTTAATGTCAATGCTTTATATAAATGCATTACGTGTGACTGGTATCTTAAACAGCAACATCATTTGTATGACAGTAAATGTTTATTGTGCAAGTTATATGAAACTGCTTTCTGTGTGCAATGTCATAAAAGTAATGGTAAACAACCAGATGCATTATGTCCTGTAACCACATGTAAAATGTTAATTTCAGAGTCACAATATTAGTCAAGTCAGTTATTTACAAAATCTTCTGTACATCTTGCTAGATAAAAATGGCATAAAACCACTGCACATTACAAAACAGATAAAAACAGAGACAAGGTTTATGGTGAACTGACAAAAAGATTTAATAAACTTCTAAGACACAGTCAAAGTGAGTTCAAAAAGTTCAGACAACATATGCAAACACTTTTTCAGAAGTGCATAAAAGCTTTAAAGTCAGCAGAACAGAATACTGACAAATATAATCTGGTTAGTAAAGAGTTAAAGCAACAGCAGTTAACTACGTTAATAGGAAATCATTTACGACACAGTATTTTACCTTTAGAAAATGGTTAAGCGTACACAGCACAAACTTTCATTCAGTTAAAGCAAGGCACGTAAATAGTGATTTTAAAACCATTTCATATAACAAACCAGTTTTAGTGCATAGAACTCAAATGGGAGTAGTTAAACACAGAAAAGACACGTCACAATACTGACTGCATGTATTTTCTTTTCACCTAAAGTTCAGCAAAAGGCACACAACAGCAAATGTAAATCATGTAAATATATCTGTTTTAAGCATGTGTTAGTTAAGTCAATATCTCTTTTGTTTCTTACAATATTTTGTAATTGTATAATAGCATACAAAATAGCAAAAACTCCAGCAAAAACAGTATTCAAAAACAATATTATACCTAGTTAAGCAAGTTAATGTTTATTACAATTGCATTCTAATATCAAGTTGCAAGTATGTTAACGAATGACTGAAGATGCGAGTAAGTGCTAAAGGAGTTAAGTGTTAAGCATCAAGAAAGAAAAATAAGTATGTGAGCTCAAATCTTTCTAGGCTGGAATGGGTAGTTACAAAGGATGTTGTATAAGATAAAATGTTACTGGTACTGAAATTTATAAGGTCAAGAAAACAAGACTGGTCACCAGGCCAAATGGCTTACATTTATCTAAAACATTATTGTTAAGTATTCACGTACAGCATTAAGCAAAAAGCACAGAAGTCTACAAAAATCCTGTTTGGTAATTGTAATAAGACGTCACAATTGTGCATACATGTCATTAATAATCTGTTTGCAAGTAAATACTACACCAAGTACAGTCAGTACATGGGCTATGGTATGCAGTTAAAATAAATTATGCAGATCCCTTTACAAAAAGGGAGGGCACAATTAGCTAGTAGTAACAGTAAATATCTTTTCAAAATGTATAAAAGCAATTCCTACTACAACTTTGATAGTATAGGCAACAGCAAAAGCTTTATAAAGATATTTTCTGTTTTTGAAAAAAATAAGCAAATGTGTAAGACCAAAGTGTCACAGTCTAGGTAACAGCCAAAAGGCAAGCATACATTCAATTCTCACAGCATAAAGCAAAGAAACAATACTACAATAAAATGATGTATACTACGGGGGAAGGGCATGCTTTCAATTTTACACTGTGTAAACAGTACTGGAAAAGAAACTCAAATAAAAGTGCAAAGTATTAATACCAAAATACATTTTAATGTTTCAAATAATGTAATTAGCAGGCTTCAGTTTATTGCTAAGTTTGTAAACTGGACTTAGTGTACATTACAGCCATGTATATACAAATGCAAAAACAATCTGTACAAGCAAGTGTATTCTGTACAGTATATAGTAAATGGTTTATCTATGTAAATAGACAATTTTGCATTCAAGTGTTATATGTATAGTAACGTCAAAGCTTGACATTTGTGACATATGTGTTTTTTTTCAAAAACAAGACTGCAATGTCTTTGCAATAAAATCCTCAAGCATTGTCAATAAATTACTGTGTAAAACATCATTGTATAGAATCATATTCAGATTCATCCAGTTCTAATAGTAATGATTGTCATCATTGTGTTGACAATATAAAACTGTGTTAACTTGCTGCATCAAAAGAAAACTAAAGGTTTTGTTTCCCAATGTGTTTCTAGTTAATAGCAGTATAACTTGACTAAAAAGTACATACTAATATAGACAGTTTTGGATTTAAAATAAAAGAGGGAATGTATACAGTGATATATATGTTTTAAAATGTATAAATGCATGTGCACATCTATTTGCCAGTTAGATGCATATACACATCTGTTGCTATAATATATGTAGAAATAATAGCTAAACACGTACTTATGTTTGCTAGCATACATATATTCTGGCATAGCTTGAGACAAGCTGAATGTTCAATGTCTGGAACATGCCTCAAGGACTATAGATAAAAATGCAGCTGAGAGACAAGGCACGCAGCATTCAACACAGACATCTGCATTTCATTTGCATCATTCTGAACATCAAAACAAAGGGAATTACAATATTTCAGGAATAAAACTTAGGAAAATACTACACAAAATAGAACACAAGACAATTTCAGTTGTAAAAAGCAAACATCATGTACCTTTGAGAAGATAACATTTAACACAAATATTACAGCATGATTAGCTGAACAAGGTCAGGCATACATAAAAGTAGAGTAAAAAATAAAAGACTGACAAACATTTCAATAAACAGCTCTATCTCTATTAGATTCTATACATTACTTCAAAAATGTAACACTTCTGACAAGGGAAGACATCATGCAAAAATGTCACAGTGTATAGACAATAACACAAAATAAGAATAAACTTAACGGGAAGAAAAGGGTATGATTTCTATCAATACTCTGTTTATTTGTATTCACAGTAATACAAAAAAGGACCATGGGTTAAAATACTTACCATTTTGGGTCACAGACCAGTACTTCATACAGATCAAATGGTAAAAACACCATCCACTTGTACTATGATAGGACAATACCAAAAATACAATATTGCACTTCAATATTACATTTCCAAGTTTTAAAGATACCAAATGCATATTTAAAAGACTTAGTATAAAGACTAGTAGAACAAAATATCTCACAGATTGTACATTTACAAGCACAACGGAAGTAAGTCATTACAAGTATCTTTGATAGATTACAATTTAGTACTAATGTATCTAAATTTGTAAATTGAACAAAATATTGTGTAAATGGACAATATTGCCTTCAAATTTCAAAATGTTTATTAAAGTGGCACCACAGTTTGTTTATGTGGTTTCAAATAACCCAGTGTTAATAAAAAGACAAAAACAGAAGCTGGCACTGCCCATAATTGGTGGGACATATTCAGAGGATGATCATCATCTCAGACCAAATTGCTAAATTTGTTAATACATCCTGTGTTGGTAGTTTTGGGGGTCATAATAATAATGACAGCTTAAAATTGTTTTATATGCTGTAGATTACAAATAGTTGCAATAACTCAACAAGTTATGATTGTAAATATGAGCAAAGTGGTAAATGCCGTAAATAATAATGTTAACTGTTAATAAAACAAATGCAGTCTTTTATTTAACTAAAGTTTTGTCTGTTCTCAAAAAAAATAAGGGGGGCCTGAAAGAATAATAGTACTGTTCCTAGCATAATTATTAGCTTGAATAAAAAGCTGCAAGAATGATATGAAATATAAAGGGTTAATTTAGAAATAGTATAAAATGCTGAAAAATAGGAAGTAGTAAGTGTGCTGGCATAGCTTAATTAGATATTGGCATCCATGTAAAGGAGTATGTTATTGAGAAACAAAGTCTGTAAAAGCAACTGCGTAGATGGCAGCTGGAAAGACATCAGTGAAGTAAAGAGATGTAACATCAAGCAAGATAAAGTTGGAACATCAAGTTTCAGATAGTGCTGGAACACCACGTTTCAGATAACTGAGTTTCCTTGCACCACCAAACTTGAAAGAATCAAGGACAAATCATAAATTAGAAGAACAAAGAAAGGTGTTATACAAAGGAAGATTGTAATATATCAGACTAAGAAAAAATATCAGACTTTTGTTATAAATATGAGTGTGTATAAACAAGCTTTGGGAATTTGCCATAGAGAGCTGACAGCATCTGTGTTGCATGCTTGTAGATCCGAAAGGAGAATGTAATAGTAAAATGCATATTAACTGATGCAGTTGTCTCGGTGTATTTATTGTACTTGGTACAATACAGTAATAAGACTAGTTGGTCACAATAAATAGTTAAATATACTGTGGTATGCATGCATATAAATGCAAATAACAGCAAGAAACCAGAAGAAGGCAGTATATAATTTTTCAGGAATGTCTCAATTACTGGATGTGAAGAAGGAATAAACAAGCTAGGTTTCTTCAGCTTATCTCATATGTTTCTATCATAGTCACCAAACATCAATTCTAACTGCAAACTTCTTCCAAAAAGTCTTAAGTCCAATACAACATCACTTAAATTAGATCTTTTGCTCGGTACAAAAGTCATTCCCTTATTCAGAATCCGCAACTGTGTCTCTGATAAATTAGCATTAGAAATGTTATAAACAATATTATTATAGTTTCCAGTCAAGGCAAGGTTTTACTGCCTTTGGTGCCCCTGCTGATGGAGCGACTTCTCCTCTCATTGTTTTTTTCTTCACAGGAACTGGAAGTTTTGGAAAAAACATTGGCTGGTTAGTTGTCTTCGGAATGGCATCCAATCCTGAGGTCTTGTTAGCGTTCTTCCCCGTAACCACAAATGAACCAGATGTATCCACTGTGTCTGAAACTGTTGCAAAAACAGCCTTTTTTTACTTTGTTGAGTGTGTGTGTGTGTGTGTGTGTGTGTGTGTGTGTGTGTGTGTGTGTGTGTGTGTGTGTGTGTGTGTGTGTGTGTGTCTCAAGTGTCAGGAATGTATACCTTCAACAACTGATGCACTGTGTCCACTCCTATTCTGGAGAAAAAATTACATTGGGAGAGGGTTCTATCCCCACTTTTAACACAAACATCTTCTCTGGATTACATTGATGAGGTCATCCTACCAATTGTGCACTCTCTCACTATAGAAATCAGACTTCTTCTGCGGCACTTGCAGATGATACAGCGATCTCCAGTTTGTGTAGCTAGATAGGTAGGTAGTTCAAATCCAGCATTGCCTAAATAGTGTGACTGTGTACTGTCATGTACAATTGGCTTCACTTCCACTTAGGAGACATATTTTCACTGGCAGAGGGTTCTGCTATATATTTCTACCATCCCCAGGCAAAAGCCCATTCTTGGAAATGCACTGATTTGATAATGCTTTAAAAATGTATTATCTCACAGTTGTAATAAAACTTTTCTTGTGGCTGTGACTGTTAATACTGCCTCGTCTAGACAGTGTAACTAGAAAGGTAGGTGGTTTGATTTCAGCAATGACTGACTACAGTGAGTGTATGTTTCCCTCTCCTACTGTGTAGAAATTACTTCAAAAACATATAGAAAGTATAGGTGTTGAGTGTTATTGGGCTCTTCCACTACTTCCTTTCCTTTTTAGCAGAACCATCCCCCTATTAAACAATGGTGAATGTCATCCCTTCATCTGAAAACTGTCAGTGTTATAAAACAACATCTCTGGTTATTCATGCAATGTTCTCCAGCTTGTGATCTTAGTTAAGTAGCCAGTTCTAATCCAGCCATTACTCCTTATATTCAGTTGTGTGACTATCACTGTGAATGTACATATAGGTAACAATGTTGTCACCCACCTGTCTGCTCTGTACATGTACAGCTGGAGATTCCTCTTACAAGACCTTTTGTCCATTTTTCACAGACAAATGTTTTGTTTAACAATGATGACGTCCTTTGACAAAATGTGTCATTTCTAATATTAGTATTAAGCCTTCTCCTCTGGCATGTAGAAGTGAGACAAAGTTCAGTATCTTATCCCTTTAGTAAGCCAATGGTTTGAATCTATGATTATCTACTCATTGTGTATGATTGGGATTCTACCATCACATGACAACTGCATTATGCATCACAAGTGTTTGGTTATACATAGCAACATGCAAAATTGTGTAACATTGAGACAGACCACACCACAGGCACACATATGTCTTGAAGCAATAAGAGCATGTAATGTCTTGAAAAGCACATATATCTCACAACTGTAGTAGGACTTACTCCATAGCATGTTCAGTCTTCACAATATCATGTAAATACTGTGGTTATGTAGGCAAGTGCTCAAAACCTACAGTGAGTGACAATAAACATTGTGTATTAATATACTGCTATGCATGAATGACATCCAGCATAATTTTAATGTGTGCAATTACAGTAGAAGAGGCCTCCCCACCCATTTTACCTCAAACAACTAGTTTGTAACACAATCATATGATGTAATGACTTTACATAGGTGGAGTCTCACAATTGTGTTATGGCTTCCACTGAGGCATGTGTGATTAATGCACACTTCATTAACCTGTGAACTTTCATAGGCAGTTGTTCAATTCTAGAAAAGGACAACATTATGTGACTGTGCTGATGTGAAACAACTACCACTGCATCACGTTATCTGTATCCATTTTTGAGGATTTTGTGGCAGTGAAAAAGGTGTTCTGGGATTCTTGTGTTGGCAGTGCTTCAGTGGTACATGCAGTTCGTACACACCTAGGATGTGGTTTGTATCCATGACTTTGTGTGTAAAAACAATGTGAATGGAAAATACTGGCTTCTTCAGGCAGTACTGATATTGGACTGTTCACAGTTCTGGGAACATTAACATACTTACCTTCTTTTCATAGATTCATAGATTGTTACTAGACCAATAATCGTGGGGGGGGGGGTTCTTTCTACGCTTAGTCAATTTTCACAAAAGAATAATGATGCCTTGCATCCAAAGATAACATTGAGGGCCAGACATTTATAAGCTACATCTGTCCATAAGGGACATGGGTGCCAGGCGTGGGGTTCCTATTAGAACAACGAAAATGCATTTCGTTGAATGCATTTTCATTGACACCTAAACAGCGAACAGGCAAAACAGCGAAGCAGGTGTTCAGCGAATTCTTTCTCTGGGAAAGAAGTCACTTGACCGCTTCGTTGCTTTGCCGTCTTCTGCACTGTAGTGTGTTCTCAGAGATTCCCTTATCCGGTATAGCTCCCAAGCATAAATGTGCAGCAGTTACTGACCTTAGAGTTAGGGTGCAGGTTAAGGTAAGTGCATATATTTTAAACTGTTTACTTTTTTTTTTTCTTGCATTAGATGTATGGTTGAGTTACGTGCATATGTGTTTTCAGCTGTTCACTTTTTGGGGGGGTAGAATTAGGGTTAAGATAAGTGTGTATGTGTTTGGAAATGTTTACTGTTTTTTTTTTTTTTTTTTTGGATGGAACATCGATTTCTTTCCCTAGGAAAGAAATCGCTGTTCTGAGGTGTCAGCATTTTCAGCTTTCACTGAAATAGGGTCAATGAAACATCATTCGCTGTTTTAAGCATTCAATGTTGTAATATAGACCCCCAGGCATGGTGTAAATTTCCTGTTCCTCATCCACTGGTCTAGGTTCCTGTTACAGGAACAGACAAGAGCCAGCAACCGGTTCCCAAAAGCTTTATTGAAGTGAAAATAGTGTCAAAGACACTGACACTCTCCTGACAAAAAACATGCCTCAAACTAGTTTCGGTGTAATACCTTCTTCAGTGAGGAAAAAACATAATAATTCCATTGGACATGCTCCTTATATATATATAGGTAATTAGCCAAAAACCAAGTGGCTAACAATCAATTACAAATCAGGATTTAAAGACATGCATCACCCTAAGACCTAACTGATACATAAAAATACATGAATGCACCAACTGTTCATAGATAATACAGTTTATACAGAAAAGTTATATCAATAACAATAGTGTATAGCCAAGATGTGGTATATAATAACATATAAGTATATAATGTGTGAAATATATTATAAATGGTCATTCAAGCCGGGTGGAAAAAGGGCTCCCAAATGTATGATCCAATATTTTTCTTTCATACTTAGAACGCTCTGCCAGCCAGTCTGATTGGACCTATTTCCCTGTACTTTATCAATAGCACAAAATATGAATTTAGCAGATGAATGCTTAACAGTGTGTTGATATAATGCATTGCTGATTTTGTGAGTCCGAATATCACTACGGTGTTCTCCTATACGAGTTCTGAGGGACCGTGAGGTTTTGCCAACATAGAAAGCTTGACACTGACATATAGCTAAATAGATCACCCAACATGTTGAACAATTTGCAAATATACGTATATCAAATATCTTACTGGTGTTGGCACTGGAAAATTCCTTAGTTTTATTAATACTTGTACAGGAGGTGCAATGACCACAGGGGAAAGTCCCCAACAACTCATCACCAGTGATGGTAAGTTGTCTGTATGTTGCACCTCCACTATCCTGATGTTTATAATGAGAAAATAACATGCCCAAAGTTTTGCCCCTCCTGTAAGAAATAGAACATTGGTTGGTCAAAATGTGACGAAGATATTCATTAGCCAAAAGTATATTCCAATTATTGTTCAACACATTTCTAATCAATTGGTGATTCTTCCCAAATGTAGTAATGAATCGGATGGTATCACCTTTAACAGCATCCTTGCTCTGATATTTTAAAAGATCTGATCTAGACTGCTGATCTGTCCACACCCTGGCACTAGATATGTCCCTGAAAGAGTAACCTCTATCAAGAAATCTCTGATTTAAATCCTTTATGGCATCCTCATGATCCTGAGGAGATGAATTGATACGTTTAAGACGCAAGTATTGTGATTTTGGGATGTTGCGGATGGTGTGACGTGGGTGCATGCGTGTTAAATTGTGGGTACTTCCTATGTATTTTAGTACTTAAGGTATTGTCATCATTCCGATATACCGTAACATCCAAAAAGTCAATAGTAAGCTTATGGTATGTTATAGAGAATTCAATACCCCAAACATTGCTATTCAAATGTTCCACAAATTCCATCAAATAGTTAACATCCGCACGCCACACCATCCAACAATCATCAAGATAGCATCTCCAAATATCCATCTCCTCTAAGTAAATGTTGTGCAAGGGATCATATATGAGACATTCCTCCAGGTATGCCATAAAGAGGTCATGAATATCTTCGTCACATTTTGACCAACCAATGTTCTATTTCTTACAGGAGGGGCAAAACTTTGGGCATGTTATTTTCTCATTATAAACATCAGGATAGTGGAGGTGCAACATACAGACAACTTACCATCACTGGTGATGAGTTGTTGGGGACTTTCCCCTGTGGTCATTGCACCTCCTGTACAAGTATTAATAAAACTAAGGAATTTTCCAGTGCCAACACCAGTAAGATATTTGACACTGAAAAGGTATACGAAACTAGTTAGTTTGAGCATGTTTTTGTCAGGAGTGTCAGTGTCTTTGACACACTATTTTCTTCAATAAAGCTTTTTCCTGTTAAACAGGGTAATAGATTAACCCAGCTTCACATGGATGGGAAGCCTGTTCTGTAGGAGCCCTGAAATGAGTCTTGTGAAGAACAAGAGTAAGAAATATATGACAGTACAGTAACGCACAACACACCCAGGTGAAGCATTTTTGTGTACTATAAAGTGACTCCATTACTATCTTCTGTGGCAGACACAAAATACACAGCTCTGTAGAGTGTGTAGTATAATTGGCAGGGGTTTGAATCTGGTAACATCTGTCTATTATGTAACTGTGTCAGAAAGGAGCGGCTTAGGCAAAGAAAGCAGTTATGGCACTGTCAGAGGGCCACATTTAAGGTCTCACACTCTAAGTTAGGGAATCCATACACATTGTGACAGGAAGCTGATGTAATCTTCTCAAGGGCATTCTTCATGACACATTCAATATGTCTGTTTTTGTGGCATTAATGGCTGATACCTATCTTTCTGCAGTCTGCCCTGTATGTGTCTGAGTCTGGCAAGATGAAAATGTTGAGAGTATGCCAGTGATTGCTCACTAGTGTTATTTATTTTCCAAATAATAATACCCTGTATTGTATGCCTTCAAACAAACATATGCATTACTGTTATTGTGTTTATTCTCTAGAGTTTTATAGGACATGAGGGCATCTATACCAGTTTTTAAAGCTGTAAATTCATCACAAAGTGTAAGTGAGCCTATATTATGACATTGTACTGTGTGTTTCTGTTGTTTATTTGAAATGATGTTACTCTTTGTTGTGAGCGTGGGTCAATACAAAAGTGAACAGGATTACTTTTAGTACATTAATATGAAGAATTATTTCTGACCAAAACACTCTTTTTGCAATAATCACATTTATTACCACACAGTTTCCCCATTTAACATCCTCTGCTTATTATTTGGGGGGGGTCTATATCAGAACATTGAAGTATTAAAACTTTGAATGTTTTGATATCGAACACTATTCAGCGAACGCTAGGAATAGCAAAGCTGCAGAACAGCAAATTCTTTCCTCGGGAAAGAATTCGGTTGGCTATTTCTGTGGCTTTGCTATTTTTAGCGCTGTGGTGGAAAATTACGGGTTGGGTTCAGGTAAGTGTGCGATTGTTTGTACATTAGGGTTGGGGCGGGTTAAGTGAGTTAGGGTTAGGGTGCGGGTTAGGCGTGTGTGCGATAGTGACAGACTTTAGGGTTGGGGCAGTTTAAGTGAGTTAGGGTTAGGATGCGGGTTAGGTAAGTGTGCGATAGTGACGGACCTTAGGGTTAGGGTTTGGATTAAGGTAAGTGGGTAGATAGTAGTGTATGTTTAGTTTAGTGTAGCGTTAGATGTAGGAATTTAAGTGTATGTGTGTGGTTGCTGTTTGTTTGATGTGCTTGTGTTGTATGTATGTGTTTCGGAGCTTGTTCTGAATGTTTGATATTTTCATGTTTAGATGTTTTGGGGCTGATGAAATAGCGTTCGCTATTTTCATCTTTCGATAACGTGATATAAATGCTTATTTGGGCACTAATCCCCTATATATTAGTACAGTTCCCCATTTAACTTCTCCTGCTTCTTGTTTGTGCAGTAATCCCTGTAACTAAGTACAACTTTCCCATTTAACTTCCTCTACATCTTAATTCTTTCATTAAAGTTTCCCTTGCCTTGTATTCTTCTGTCCGTCCATTCTTGCTCACTAGGTTTGCCTGAAGGCAACATCTTTAGTTTACATTGTGCGCTCAAGCTTCCACCCACCTTTTCATGGCCAGTAATACTTGTGCTGGCCACAAACAGGTGCTGCTAAATATGTAGGCTTCTGTAGCAGCTTCCATTTTAAATGTGCACTGCTGCTCATCTCGCTAACACACTCAAAATCATGTAGGCTTAGCGCAAAGTGTGCATGCTTGTAAATGAGTGCCAGGGGATTTTCATTAATTATTTTATTAAATAAAATGACAATGTCTGGAATATCTGGTACCCATATGTGCACCTTTTTATTTCATCACAATCAAATATAATAAAAGGCAAGACTTTGGTATTGTTGTCTTTCTCAAGTTATTTGGCATGTACCATTTAGTTTCAGCTTTTTTTGTCTCTAAGATTTGATTTGTTAGATTTAGAAGATTGTTTATTTAGCAAATCATTAATGTCTAAAATTGATTATTTTTACTTTTTTTAAGAATAAACAGTTTCTGTATCATTTATATTACAGTTCCTAAATATGGGTTAACAAAAAAAAAATCCTTATAAAGTTTAAATGTTGCATTAATGTTTTGTGTCTTTCATAAGCAATATTAATTTTCCAGATAAGTAGTATTTTGAGAAGGGAATATAAAAAAGTGAGGATGAGTTAGATTACCATTAATTTTAACAATATCTTCTTATGATATAGCAGCTCATCCCATCCCATACCCCATCATTAATATACCTGACAATTTTAATCAATGTAATAATCTGCTTATTAAACAACATAGTTTAACATTTGTTACTTTTATATATATAGAACTCTTCATGTTTTACTAGAATAACTTAAGAAGTTTATTTTTTCCACATGAAGGTTGTCACAAATTTATTTATTTGTTTAAGAAATTTATTTTTGATGTGCTACATGATATTACTGATAATATAAAAATCAAAGAGAAAATGCTCATTTTTATAAACGAATATCTAGGAAGAGTGTTAAACTTCATTTTACGTCATCTAACTAAATCTGTGTTTACTGACACAAGAAAACAGCTTAAGGTACTTACATCATATGAGTATTTAGTAAGCAAGTAGTTGATCAGATTACTAATGTTAACACCTACATTCTCTAATGACTTTGCCTGATTGTTATATGGATGAAATGACATACATCTTGATTTACTATTATAATTTGTAGAGATTTAGCTAAATGCCTCCGTCTCCTCCAATTTATTTTCAGCTATATATTGTGTAAGAAAGATAAATCAATACATCATCTGCGAAGACTAATATTCTTATCAGTACTGAATATATATGAATACCTTGCATCCTATATCTTGTATACTTGGATTGTATACTACTGAATAGCATAAGAGTTCCATATATAGATTAAACAATTGTAAAAGAAGACAAGCCATCTATTTGCCAGACATATTTTAAAGAACATTAGACAGTTTTCCATCTTCCCATCAACAGATAATTACTACATACATACATACATACAAATATTTCAAGTTCAAGCATTAATGCCCTTCTAACCTGCCAATATACCAAAATAAGAAGTTATGTACCTACCATAACGTTCCATGTTAGTTGTCTTCTCACGCCTTCTTTCTTGCTTGATGGGTTCGGAGCCGATCCTCGGCTCCGACTGCTAAGCTCGAGAGTCACTTTTACCAGCTCGAGGCAGCCCCATATCCCATGATGCAAGGCGGTAAGTACCCAGATCTCGTTTGATGACAAAGGGCAATAGCACTAAGCATAAATACTTCCCAAAGGAAGAAAGAAAGCCTACAGGATGAAAGAAGGACCAGTTCTGAATGGTCTTCAGCATAACAATCTCTTGTAGAAAGGTCTGTCCAGGCCTGGGGAAGGAGGGAGGTCGCAGAAAGAAGGCGAGAGAAGACAACTAACATGGAACGTTATGGTAGGTACATAACTTCTTAATGTTAAGTTGTCAATCTCGCCTTCATTCTTGCTTGATGGGACCACGTCCTAGCACCTCTATCCTGGGTGGCTCAACGGAACAGACTCTTGAGGACTGTAGAGCCAAAACTGGCTCTGTCCCTGGAGGCCAAGTCCAATTTGTAATGGGAAACAAAAGTATGTGGAGTGGCCCAAGTGGCGCTGCACAAAGAGTGTCTAAAGGAAGTCTAGCTTGAAAGGCTGTAGAAGTAGCTAAGCTCCTAGTTGAATGTGCTTTAGGTTTTGAGCACAGCTGTTTTCCCCTGAGCAGATAAATTTCAGAGATGACAGAAGAAAGCCATCTAGATAAAGTCACTTTAGAGACAGGAAGGCCTTTCCTGTTATCATAGGAAACAAAGAGTTGATCGGATTTCCTAAATTGTTTAGTTCTGTCCAAATAATATCTGAGTTGGCGGTGGACATCAAGATAATGTAATTTTTGTTCTGATCTGTTTGAATAGTTTGGAAAAATACAGGAGATCAATGGATTGATTCAAATTAGCCTTTGAGGCGACCTTAGGCAAAAAGGTGGATTAGTTCTCAATGATACTCTGTCCTTGTGAAAGACCAAATAGTCGAACCGAAAGAGCATGAAGTTCAGACACCCTCCTGGCCGATGTAATAGCTACTAGGAATAATGTTTTCCAAGAAAGAAATTTTAGGGAGCAAGAAACAGCTGGCTCGAAGGGGAAGAATCAAGGATGTCAGCACTAAATTTAGATCCCATTGAGGAGGAGGATTCCTGATTGGAGGCTTTAGCAGAAAAATTCCTTTCAAGAAGGCTTTACAAAGCCTATGGGACATGATATTGTGATCTGCGATCCCGACATGAAAGTTGAGATAGCAGCCAGTTGAACTCTAACTGTGGAAGAAGAGGAGCCTGCATGAAAAATCTCCGCTAAGAAGTCCAAAACTGCCTGAACTGGGGCAGTGAAGGGATCGATATTCTTGGCTTTAGCCCAATAAGAGAAACGTTTCCATTTGCTTGTATAAATCCTCCTGGTAGAGGATTTTAAAACTACTATGATGTCTCTAACAGGGTTAGAGATCAAAGGAAGCCTGGCTAAGGAAGGAAGTGGAGCAACCATGCTGAGAGGTTGAGAGAAGGGATAGACCGGTGCAGCTGACCGGATTGGTGAACCAGAAGATCTGGCACTGGGTCCAGATGCCATGGCTGCACCAAAAGGTGACGATGGAGGAACGGAAACCAAATTTGTTGAGGCCAATAAGGAGCAATGAGAATCATTTTGGTTCTCAAAATGGTAGCTTTCTGGATAACCTGAGGGATTAGAGGAAAAGGAGGAAAAGCATAAAGAAGTCCCTGGGGCCAATCCTGGGTCAGAGCGTCTCTGGGGGGATGGCCTGACAGAGGGAAGAGAGAAGAAGTCTGGGCATTTGCTGTTTTGGGGAGTAGCAAAAGATCGCAACATGGGCAACCCCATTCCAGAAAATCTCCTCCACTATAGATTGCTTGAGAGACCACTCGTGAGGCATGAGAATAGCTCTGCTCAATCTGTCCGCTAAAATGTTGGTTTTCCCAGGGATGTGCGTTGCTACCAGAAACCGATGAGAGGAGATATTGCCACAGTCTGAGCTTCGACACAAGGGGTAGGACTTGGTTCCGCCCTGTTTGTTGATATACTAAACTACAGACATGTTGTCTGTGTGGACTGCAATTGTCCCTACAGGAAGAGAGTCGTTGAGGGCTTGCAGCGTTAAAAGCACTGCTCTCATCTCTAGGACATTTATGAGCAGGTGGTACTCGAACAGTTGCCACGTCCCATG
Organism: Protopterus annectens; assembly: GCF_019279795.1. Taxonomy (NCBI): domain Eukaryota; kingdom Metazoa; phylum Chordata; order Ceratodontiformes; family Protopteridae; genus Protopterus; species Protopterus annectens. Next base: position 753,278,832 of record NC_056743.1, read on the forward strand.
AACCATCCTGTCCTGGTAATGCCCCCACCCGATCAGGAGGCATCCGTGGTGACAGTGGCTACCGGGATGGGGTACAAAGTGTCTGCCTTGGTGAATCTGGGAGAAGTGATCCACCAAGCAAGATGATTTTGCAAATCTGTGTCACCAGAATGTGGTGACGCATTGGAAGTTGTTGGTAAGACCACTGAGTGAACAACATCCACTGAAGAAGGCGCATGTAGAAGCGAGCCAGGGAAAGAAGAGTAATGGCCGCAGCCATGAGACCTAATACTTTTAGAACCATTCTGGCCTGTACCTTCTTGTTGGCTAGAATGATCCTGACATGACTTTGAATGTCTGAAACTCTTTGGTCTGTAAGGGTAGCTGACATCCGAACAGTGTTTAAGTTTAAGCCTATGAAAGTAATAGACTGGCAGGGCAATAAGGATGACTTTTGAAGTTGATCGAGATGCCCAAATGAGAACAAAGATTTATTGTGTAATCCCTGGCTTGAACAAGCTGATGCCTGGTGGTGGCTGACAGGAGCCAGTCATCGAGATCTGGAAACACCTGGAATCCTTGGCGTCTCAGGTGAGCCGTGACCACTGCCATGCATTTGGTGAACACCCTGGGGCTGTGGTGAGACCAAAGGGCAGGGCTCTGAACTGGAAATGCCTGGACCCCAGCCGAAAGCAGAGAAATCTCCTGGAGCGTCTGTGAATTATGTGATAGTACGCATCCTGAAGATCTATTGAGCACATCCAGTTGTCCTTCTGCAAGAAGGGTAGAATCGACTGAAGAGTGACCATTCAGAATCTTTTCTTCCTCACAGACTTGTTGAGTCTGCTGAGATCCAATATTGGTCTCCAGTCTCCCGTCTTTTTGGGGACCAAAAAGAACCTTGAGTAGATTCCGGTCTCTGAATGGTCTGTTGTAACTGGCTGAATGGCTCTTTTTTGCAGTAGTTTTGAGACTTCCAACTCTGCAATTTCCCTTAGACCGGGTGGTACGTCTGGGAGGGAATTTGAGGGATAGAAAGGACTTTCCTCGAAAGGAATTATGTAACCCTCGGATATGAAGGACTGTACCCATCTGTCTTGAGTGAAAGAACGCCAGGCTTCTGGGTACAGTGATAGTCTTTCCCCCGACTGCCTCCAAGGAGGGACAGCCGGGCAACATCTCAGGGATGCTGAAAGGGCTTGTCAGAGAGACTCTCTGTTTCCCTGGTTTTGTGGACCCCTCTGCCTCTAGAGCGGCGTCTGTTGTTGTTACCCCTCTGCCTCTAGGGGTAAACTGACCACGTGAATCCGGCATGACTCCTTGGGATTTGGAACCACATTTTGCCACCCTTCTGTCCTTTGGGATAAGGTCTAGAAGGGGTGGAAAACGGACTCTGGCTGACAGAAAGAGTTTTGCCGTCCTGCTCACACCTGGTCAACGTTTCCTTCACTTGAGGGCCAAACAAAGCTGACCCATCAAAGGGAGAGTTTGTGAAGGACGCCTTAAAGGGATCTGCAAAATTACATAGTCGCATCCAGGCTTGGCGTCTAAGAGCCACACCTGTACCTGTCCATCAGCAGCATATGATATAAGCCGCATGGAGGAGTTTGCAATGGAGTTAAGGGTTCCTAGCTGAAGCAATTTTTCCTGAGCCCCTGCAGCTGTAGGATCCTGCACAACTTCACCTAGCTCCTTAAGGATATCCCTTTGGAGTCTGGTGAAGTGACAAAGATAGTTCAGCGCATAGCAAAGGTCGCTGAAGAAAACATCCGCTTACCATATCTATCCATGGTCCTAGAGTCCTTATTAGGAGGATGGACAGGTACGGAAGGATCTGCAAGTTCCTTCTTGGTGGCAGCCGCCACCATGGCATCAGCGGGGACACCTTTGTAAGGAATTGCTTGTCACGGGCAGTAATAAATTTAGAAGGCCTCCTAGGGACAGGCTCTACAGAGTCAGGAGCAGTCCACGCGAGCAATAACCTGCATAAGGGGGGCGGAGACACCCAGGAGGTGGAGGGCCGAGATCCAAACGCCTCCAGGTATACTGACTCATCCTCAGAGGGATTGTTGGTGGGCCAGTTTCCCTCTGTCTAAGGAGTTCTAGGATGTCTGAGAAGGAGACATCCTCAGAGGGATCTTGGGGATCCCTCTGACTCATCTAAGTCAGTATCCAAAGTGATAGACTCGGGAGTCTACGTGTTTCCTCTTACAAGTCCTCTTCGGAGGATCACCCGACAAATCAGGAGAATCCTCAGAAGAGGGGATATTCCCAGTGGGGAAACCTGAGGCGGAGGATCTCTGGGTCCGGGAGCAAGAGAAGTGGCAGAGATGTCCACAGGCACTATAGAGGGAGGAGCTAAGGGAACAGACTGCTGGCTGAGTCCGGAGGCCAGCACACTCTTCATCACCTCGAAGGCTCCCCTCCCAGGGAGGTCCGAGAGAACCTGCTCCGACGAGCTAGGAACTCCAGGACCCACCGAAAAGGAAGGCTCCGAGGCAGATGTCGGAGCCGAGCTCACCAAGGCCGAGGCTCCAAGGGGAAGAGCGGGTCGGACAAGGGTCGATGCCACTCACCCCTCGGAGGAGACCAGGGAAGCCCGGCCACCGAATCCCTCTAAGGAAGGTCTCGAAGAGGAGATAAGAGTAGAGGCTGAAGGAGCAGAAGGGAGTATCTGTCCCTCAGCCGTAGCAGAAACTATTCCCGAAGACTCCAACTCCAAACTCTGGGGTAGAGTCGAAGGAGGAACTGCAATGGGGTGTGGACTAATAGTCGTCTGCTGAGACGGACTATGTAGCATTTGGGCCAGTGCCTGTGACTTTAGTAGTCTACTGACCACTCTCTCCAGATCATGGTCAGAAAGCCTGGATGACCTTGAAGATCGGCTCCGATGGCTCCGCCGAGAGGAGAGGCGGCGGAGCTGAAAGTATCGGCTCCAAGGAAGGGGACCTAGACCTCTTCCTCGAAGGAACCATCGGAGCCGATGAAACTACTGAAACTGTCGGAGCCGACAACTTATCGGCACCGACAGGTAGCTCGATATCGGCTCCAGCCGGCCATAAATGTAAGGGTGTCGGAGCCGATCGGGCCGACACCGATGCCTGGGCCACATGGTGGTCGGAACCGATCGGAGCCGACACCGAAGTGGTCGAACCAGAGTCGGCACCGATAGCCATCAGTGCGAAGGGTTAGTAAACCCAGAATCGGCCCCAGCCGGAGCCGATCTCGACTCTGAATGAGTCGGAGCCGAGGCCACAGGCTTGGACACAGAAGCCTGGGCCTTGGAAGACTTAGAAGTCTTAGATGGGGCCGACTTAGCCGGAGAGCCCTCCGAAGAAGGCCCCTCAAAATCAATTTATTTCTTTTTTCCTGCAGGACTCTCTGGCTAAAAGAATGACATATAGCACAGGAGTCCTGCAGGTGAAGAGGTCCCAGACAGTACAGGCAAGAAGTGTGACCGTCTGTCAGAGACATCTTCTGACAGCACGAGTCACACTTCTTAAAGCCTGAGACCCTTTCTTTAGACATGGTGTAAAACACACACACACACACCAGTCCAAGAAATTAAATTAAATATACCAAAAGGTATTACTAACAGACACACACACACACCCTAACAGGGGGGGGATGGGATGGGTTTTAGTCTGACTAAAAGTTTTGAGGAGACAGGGAAATTTTCTGTCAGAAAGGAATTAAAACTAAGTTAAAACTAATAATTTAAGGTTTTTTGTAAAAAGGGGCTAAAATAGTAAAGTAATAATTCACTTACCAGGAGCTGGTAAAGGAGGACCTCATCAGCGAAGCGGCAAACGAGGTCTGGGTACTTACCGCCTTGCATCATGGGATATGGGGCTGCTTCGAGCTGGTAAAAGTGACTCTCGAGCTTAGCAAGTGCCGAGTCGGAGACGAGGATCGGCTCCGAACACATCAAGCAAGAATGAAGGCGAGATTGACAACTTAACATCAGTTGTTACCATAATAAATGTCCAGGTTGTTCTTAAAATATCTAAACCAGTGCTTCCTTTAATGTAAATTGGTAGTCTATTCCATGCATCAGCTCCTGTCTCAGAGAATCAATTAGTACACTTCTCATGCCTATAGAATTGTTTGCATACTCTAGGTTGTTTGAAGATTCTATACTACTTTTTATAAAACCAAACATTCCCAGAGGTAGTTGTTAAATGTCCTATATACCTGAATAAGGCCTCCTCTTAAATATCTATATGAGACATTGTACAAGTTCAGATATTTTACTCTTTCATAATAAATACATTTTTATATTCGTGGGATGTCCTTGGTATATTTCTGCTGTACTCTTTCCAGTTTACTCATGCTTGTTTTCTTATAGGGTTTCCATATTCTTATTCTATACTCAAGTTTGGATCTAATGTAACTAACAAACAATGACTTTCTCATTTCTGATTTTGTAGACATCATAGCATTATTAATACACCTTATAGTTCTATAACCATCATTAACCAACTGGTTGATGTAATTAGAAAAACTCAAAGCTGAACCTACACATATACGCGGGTCCTTAGATGAATCTACAGTTTCAATCACTGTGTGCTGTATTAAATATTCCCCTTCCAGTTTATGAGTTTATGTCTCCCAAATTTCATATGCTTTGTTTTTGTTGTATTTAGCAGAATATTATTCTCTGTGCCCAAAAGGTCAATTTAGTTAAGCTGTTTTTCAGACATGCCCTATCTGTAACACATGTAATCAGTTTACCCAGTTTCAAATCATCCGCATACAGACTGTAGAACACCTCATATTAAAAAAATAGATCTGAAAGATACAATCTAAATAAATATGGGCTTATGACATAGCCCTGTGCGACACCCTGACTGTAACCAAGAACTTCAACTGTCCAATTGCTGTATGATACTTGCCATGTCTTATTGTAAGCATGTAGCCATCCATCTTATTAAGAGTACATCAGTACCTAGTAGTTCTAACTTATTGATCAGGGTTTTATGTATGACCTTGTCAAATGCTAAAGTTAAATCTATATAAATTACATACCATATTTTTTTCATTCATAGCTGTTATTATATCTTTATAGATCGCTATGTTAAAAGTGGTAATAGATCTATTTTCAACAGGTCCCCTTCAAAACATCTAAAACCCATAACATCGAATTTCATAACATCTAAAATATGCGACACAACATCAAACACTACAAATCACATGAAAATAACATCCCTTCCATATATAATGACACCAAACTCCCAAACACACTTTTTACTACCAACTCTGAGATCACACTACAGTGGGAAAAAGTTAATTTCCTAACCCCACTGTATCATGATCACCATAAAGAATGTACACATAATGTCTATATCACTTACCTGCATGGCCTAAAAAACATATACAGGGTGGCAAAATAAACACTATATAAATAGTATAAATTCCTAAACTATATAAATAATAACTATAGAAATAAAATCTACAACATCTCATAGTGATACCACAAGATTAACAGATTAAACTATGACATTTACATGTTTAATGATACACTATTACATATTATACATTTTAGATGTTATGAAATTCGATGTTATGGGTTTTAGATGTTTTGGGTTTTAGATGTTCTGGTCTCGATGTTATGAACTTAGATGTTATGGGTTTTAGGTGTTTTGAAGGGGACCCGTTTTCAACATATACATGCTGATATATAGTTTCAAGTCCCAGCCTTTCCAGTTCTGGCAATAACTTATACAATATTATCTTTGCCATTTTTTTCCATAACATGAAAGTAGACTTAAGGGTCTGTTCTGGATTTGCCCTTTCCCTTGAAGACAGGTTTAATAAGTACATTTCTCCAGTCCTGAGGAATGTCCCCATATTTACCTGTCCTAGTAAATAATAGATATAATGGTACTGTAAGTTCTTGCTGAAGTTTTCTCAGGTCATTATTACTAATTCTGTCTCCTCCCTGTGCTTTACTTGGATGCAGGTTGCATAGTTCTTTTTCAATATAATATAATCTGATTTCAGTATCTGAGGTTTCCTGGATGTCACTAAGACAACTTCTCACCCCCTTTGTGAAGCTGAACTGTTTTTGCATAGGACATAAATATATATATACAGTTTGATCTGTCTGAGAATAAATTTTGAATCTGCACACACTTTATCAACTTTTATGGTTTTACTCTCACCATGTCTTATGTATCTATAAAATGGCTTCCTATTATGATTAATATCTTTATATACATTCTCTCAAATCTCGCACTATGCTTAATTTGTTTGTCCAGCTTGTTTATTTCGGTTTTCAAAGTTGTAGTTTGACCTCTTTTTTCATTTCTTGTATTTTTGTCTCTCATCTTAGTCAAGTATCTTGTTCTTATGGAAATATATCCTCCTGACTTTGTGTGCCTAGATCCTGATGTTAAACTATTTTGATTTTTTGCATCCAAACACTTTCCCTTTCAAAACTTTTCACATTACTTCTGCAATTTTTCCACTGAACGCATTACTCCAATTAGTCTTACAGAGTACATGTTTTGATTCAAATAATCTGTTATTAATTTTCTGTGGATTGGTTTAGATTTCACTTTGGTAGAACTATCTAGCAAAAGTTAACCTTTATAATTTCATGATCATTGCATATCAATTTTGGTAAAACTTGACATGAAGTAACAGCAATTGCTTCAGGAACACAAACAATGTCTAGTATGTTCTGTTCCCTTAGTAGTTTTTTTTTTTTTTTTTTACAAACTGAAGCAATTGTTTGTGAATATATGTTGTGAATAATTTCCTTACTAATTTTATGGAAGCAATATTATTCTAGTCTGTTTCGGGTAAATTTAAGTCCCCAGCCACAATTATTCTTCGCTCCCTGTATTTCATGCAAGAAATATATGAATTCCTCTAAGGTAATCAGCACTTGACTTTGGTGGTCTATATACTCCAACGATTGTTGTATGTTCCATGGCTGTCTTTGTTGTCACAGTTATGCAATCTATAGTATTGGTGTTATCCCTGAACATTTAATAATCACAAGTCTCATAACTACCTTTAATCCCTACCATAATACCTCCACCTGATTATTTGTTAGAATGTCTGTTACCCTGACAGAACTGATTTCCAGTCATTGTTCTTTAACCATGTTTCACAAACAATAACAATATCAATCTTGTGGGAACATAGCAAATTTTCAAAAAAAAAGCTTTATTATTAATGCTCCTAGCATTAAGAACCATCTGAGATGCATCAAATTTTGCTGTCTGCGAACTGTTAAATTTTCAACCTGGCAAAAATCTTACCTTGTGTTTGTCAAATATTGCAAAATATCTGCTGCAAAAAGTCTCTTCCCTGATCTTGACAAGTGTGCGCCATCCTGTCTGAAAACATGTATGTCCAAAATTAGGCTTGGATGCTTTACATATTTCCATTTTTTCAAAATGAGACACTTTTTTTTCATGTAGATATTTACCCAAAAAATCTTTTCATTCACAGTGACCTGACTATCCTTTCTATATGTGATTTGTAAAAAATATTTCCTAACAATACCTCTCAACTGTCCATATTTTTGCAGAATGTCCATATTTTGCCTCATATCTTTGACCTGTTTCTCATAAAATGGTGGTTTTCAGGCAAATCACTAATCATTGTGGACTGAATTCAGAAAATAATGGCAGTCATTTGAGTTTCAGACTTAATATCCTTCAGAAATTCATGCTAATTCAAAACCTGTTAGTCTATCAACTTTCTAAGATTGTAAGAGCAACATTTAGAAAGTGCTCCTATCTTTGGGTCTTTGTTTCCTCATTAATTGTGGCTTTGTCCAGTTTTTTTGCTCTAAGAGGTTGAGCGGTATGGTCCTAACACCTGTATAAGCTATGCTATCTAAGAGGTCTGCAAGTTCCTTACTAACAGTCAGAGAGTCATTGCAGATGAGATAATTTGTACCAACATGAATACAAACAGATCTCTACTTCCTTACATTAATGTGTTCTATGGTCTGTCTTACATCCTCTGTTTTTATTCTTAGCAAGCATAACACTAATCAATGTGCATTATCTTTGCTGCAAATCTAAGTATCAGTTCCTGTAATAATTGAATCTCCTATACTGTATGATTACTATACAGATGTTTTATAGTTTAGTAAATAAGAAATTGAATGTAACTTACAGCATTATGAATATGGGCTATTTTGAATGATTTAGACTTGCCTCTTACAAATTTAGCTTTTTGAGAGTTATCTGCAATAACTTCTGAAACTGTATTATTATCCTGCATTTGTCTGACTTGAATGGAATATAACTAGAAAGGGGAAGGGATTCATTACAAATGCTAGATATCAGATGGCCAGAAAACATACCATCTGAGGCAAACTCCCCAGATGCGTACCCACTGAATGTTCAGAAGAATCACTAAAACAGTTTCCCCTGCGTGCCTCCATGGTGAGAACTCTGCCCAGCACCTCATTTCTTGCATGTTCTAACTTTATGATTGCTCTACATAAAGCAAAAGGAAAACATCTATTAATGGTGAAAATTGTTTCTCCCAACAGTGAACTTTCAATATTAATTTGATAAGTAGGCAGGTTTACTGTTTAAAGTGATCCCTTTCGGTCGCACCTTAAGCCCCTAATGAGCAAAATGAAAAACATTTACATAGAAGGTCATAAAATTGAGACTATTACAAGAAAATCAAACCTACACATTAATTTGAAAGCAGTAGTATGCTAATAGCACATAAAATAGATGTAACATATATAAAGCTGAAATAATATAAAATAAAATAGATTTATAGATATGTACAAAGGCATTCAAGGATGTAATGACATTCGTCAGACATATGTGCTGTTTTTAGATCTTTCATTTTTTTTAGGTATTAACATTCATAATCCCTACAGCAATTGTGTGAATCAAAATTTTTTATGTGATGCTTTAGTTTAGTTTTGAAATGTTGAACTGTTGTCTGCATTCTGAAATAAACTAGTACATTATTCCATGTGTCCAAAGCTATTCTCACTGATTGTTTGTCAGAACTGATGTTTTCTAAGAGAATATCTTCACACTGGGTGTCTAAGTGTATAAACATGTTCCCTAAAAGCAAGAAAGGAGTTAAAAGGGGGCACAGTGCTAAGTATGATGTCCAGCTATAAGAGCAAAATGGCAGACTTCATTTTGTGGCACTTGAATTAGTTGTGCCTTGACAGAGGAATGGAACACTGCAAGTTAGAGAGCATACTCCAGCTTATAGATGAACATGTTTCCTGCTAGTGTTATAATGGCTATGGGTAAAAGAAAGTGAGTTCTTGTATAACAGTTTTTAACTAAGACTGTACTTTGTAGTTAACTCATTATGATTCTTAAGTGTCAAAGAAAGATGTAGTAAGAGTACTAGGTGTCTCTGCTGATGGACTTTCCCAATGGCTCTGGTCATATCAGTGAAGGTACTAGCTATGAGAACACCTTTATTAATATTACTATATTTGCTAATGGTTCCTGTGTATGAAATAATGATAGTACACAAGCCGTTGTTCATCACACAAGTAGACCCCATCATTACTGTGCTTAATTAATTACTTATAGACTAATGGAGCATAAACTGGCTATGGGTCTATAGTTCTTTAGTGTGGTAGATTTTGTAGCTTTGGGCAGGGGCAAGATAATAACATGTTTAAATATGACTGGAGGACTACCTCAGGCAAGGGATTAAAATATATGCCGAGGGTTTTGCAATTTTGGGTGCAATAATTTTCAGGACACCTGGATGGATTCTGTTAAATTTGGCTCTTTCTTTGTTGTCTGGATTTTCTAGTAAATTTAGTTTGCTTGTAGAAGATTTCTCTAAAGTAAAGGCTTGAGGATCAGCTTGCTATACTGTATATTTCTACTGTGTCCTTTGTGACAGTATTATGAGGGGGAACAACCCTCCCTTTGTCCAATCCATCAAGTCCACCTTTCCACCTTACCGTTCCCAGATCATAGGGTCATTTCTAGATTGGTGGACAACCATGAAAGGGATGGTAACTAATTGCTCTGGACTAGGGAACAACACAGGTTGGCTCACTGGCAGTATTATCTTTAATGAGCCTGGATTTGCTTACCATGTTGCCGCCTGCTGTGTGCATTCTGAACAGCTTGGATTCCTCCTATATCATCAGCTAACATTTTATGCGCCCACATATGCACTAGAACCAAGTACAGCATGCAAATGCACTGCTTGGTGAGAGTTTGTCCCTGGCCCTTCATGCTGCCTTACTGCAACATCCAGCTTTGGCCAGGTGTCACAATTTCAGCTGATTAGTCATCCTCCCTCCTTACAGGCTAGGTGAGCTGGTGTTGGTTGCTTATTCCCACCTTTGTTGCCTGGTTCCTTTGATACTTAGGCTACTATTTAAACCTATGTCACATGGATCCTTGTATGGGTTTTATTTCTCTGGCTGCAGAGATGGCTTAAAGGTTACAAAAATATACAATTTCCAAGGCAAGAAGACATCCAGAAGCTGGCATTTATAAAGTGGATTGAAGCATACAATTTATCAGACTTTAGGCCAGATTCAAAAACCCTACATGGTCCTGTAAGACCATATGTGCATCATGGTAGCACATTGTTTTGTATTCAGTAAGCAGCTATACACAGTGTGTAGAGCCACGCAAACATGGTAAACACTGTGGAAGGCTAATTACAGCATAAGCCGCTGAACTGTATACTAACCAACCAATCCAAGATGGAAGAGCTATTCAACAAGCTATAAAGAAACCATGTTAACTCAGTGCTCGTTTTTCCTGCAAATTCCAAAACATAATGGAATACACCCACAGAAAAGAGTCTACACAGAAGGAATGTTAGGGGGTGCTGTTTCTTTAATTCATGTGTATGTGCAACTGGGTGAAGTCTATGCTGCTGCTGCTGCTAATAGACCAAGGCCAAGAAGGAGAAGAATTTTCAGACCCCATTTAAGTTATCACAATCTGCATGAGGTGGAAATTGTAGAAAACTACAGGGTAGATAGAGACACACTACAGGAACTCTGCAACCTCTGTCATCCTCAACTCAGAATCAGGCCAAACTGAGGGGAACCAATACCAATGGAGACAAAGGTACATCTAGCACTTAGAATTTTAGCTACAGGAACCTTTCAGAGACCAACAGGGGGGCATGCTGGGGGTGTCACAGGCATCAGCATCCAAGATCCTTCCTGAATGCTATACTCCAACATACCAGTGACCACATATATTTTCCCTGTACTCATGAGGACAGTGCCACAAATATATAGGAGTTCTACCCTGCAGCATACTACCCTGAAGTACTGGGTGCTACATATTGCATACATATAGAAATCTAGGCACCACCCGGAGAAAAGGGAAGGGTTTACATAAAAAGAAAGCGCTTCTACTCTAACTGTCAAGTCATGTGTAATGCTAACGGAATCATCTTGAATGTGTGTGCTGGCAACCTAGGCAGTTACCATGACTAACATATCTGGCATACTTCCCAACTGTATCAGATGTTCATTGGGGGTGATATCCCAGAGGGTCATTTACTGGTTGATGGAGGTTAGGCATGGGAACCTTGGGTGATGACACCCATCAGCAATGCACACACACCTGCTGAAGAACACCATAATGAGGCACACGCTCAAACCGGAAATATCATAGAGCATGTGTTTGGGCTTCTGAAGTCATGGTTCCAGTGCCTAGATACATCTGGGGAGATCTGCAGTACAATCCACCTACATGTACTGAAATCTTCACCGTATGTGCCATGCTTTACAACATCATCCTGAGAAAACAGCTTCAGCAGGATCATCAAGGGGAAGGGGCACACATCCTACCACCAATGGCAAGGTCACCACAGCCACATGGAGGTGAGGAGTCAGAGGAGGAACCAGTAGTTGATGTGGGTGTAGGCAGATGTAGGCATGTTCAATACACCTTCACATTGGCTAACAGGCAACGCATAGCACACTCACCACCTAAGGGGCTAAAATCTTCATCCTACTCACATACATATAATAACACTGATGCCAGGCAATGCTTGCACCCTTTACCTACCCATGTAATGGTTGTGTACTCCTAGCATCAGACAGACTCAGCCCTGAACTAAAACTATAGCAACTGCTGGATTTACAAGTTAAGTGTTGAACCTGGAGTATTAAAACAAAATTGTGTAATAAAACAAATGAATGGCATATCCTTGCATGTTTTTACTTGGTAATATAAGTAAGTAAAAGGTGAGTAATTTACACAGCAATGAATTCAACATGTGATAGCAGAGAATTATGTGAATACATGTGCCCTCTATCAAGTAATAGGCCTCAGGCATCAAAGATTCACACATTCAAAACTCTCAAAAGTACTGATAGTAACTGAATGTCCTCATTTTGGCCTCATGCTTTTGTACTGGCAATTCATTAAAGACAGAAGTTAAAAAATACTGAGACACATTTCAGTTTCAGACTTCATAACCCTCAGAAGATTCTTAAAACTACTGATGCAAAAACTGTTTTGATTCTATCAACTAACTTTGTAAGACCAAGATATGTAAAAAGTCTCCCAATTGTTCAGCCATTGTCACTTTTATTTATGGCTTGGTGCAGCTTTGTTGCTGTAAGAGTGGAGGAGGTATGTACACATTACAAAAAAACGGTAAGAAAGCAATACAATTAGCAAAACAACATCACAATCACAGATATACTAAGCACTAAGTCAGCTATGCACCCTGAGCATCAGACACAAAACTTATGTATCCCTGAATCCAAAAGACAGAAAACAAGGATATGGCAGTTATCACCACTTGCACAGGGTATTTTGTAGGGGGCTCAGGAAGCCTAGGCTGACACAAAAGGTAAGTGAGTGCATGTGAGTAAGAAAGAGAAAGAGGCAGACATTTGGATAAAGTAACAAATGGCCACTGAGACAGAATGAGCTTTAAGCGTCATGGTTGAACCATGTAACTGTTGTGTGTGTGAATGTATGGACCTTCTAGGTGAAACTGGTGTGCGAGTGTCTGCAATAGCACAGCCAATCTCTATAGCTCTACAGTTTGGTATGTTGGACAGGTTTCGGCCATGCATGGTAGAGGTGGCAGTTCATCATTGTAACCGACTAGAAGAACTGGTTCTGCCAGAAGTTACACTGGCATGTCCATGCCCATGGTCAGATGCACTGCTGCTACCTGAATGTGACTGATGTCTGCTGGATGAGCTCTCCTCACGAGGACACCCAGGGCCACAATCCCATGGCTTCCCAAATCTGGGTGTGGATAACTCAACTACTGACAGAGCAGTCGAAGTACTGTCACTACAGGAGTGTGATTGGGCATGGCCACATCGGCGAACATCAGATGATTTGCCCACTAATATATCAGCCACAACATCCTTAGCTCAGTTTAAGAAATCTCTAAAAACATACCTACAACCTAATTGGATTTTATAACTGTGACTCCACAGGCTAGTCTAACTCCATCTCTTTCATGCTCATCCAGGGTAAATACTCCTCTCTTATTTTCAGGCAGTAGACTTCCCTTTGTCTTGCAAGTCTCATTGTTCATACCTCTCTCTTCCTCTCAACAATTACGGCTTCTTCTAAGTATAGACACTTAGTGTATAGTTTATATTGTTATAATTATATATCATACTGAATGTTATTTTGAATGTACAGTTTAAGGTGTTTCATCTCTGTGCATGTATAGTGTACCATTTTTCACCCTACATTTAGTTGACGTACAGTTTAAAGTGTTATTATCCTAGTTTTATGTGATGTAAAATGTTTACTGTTATTCTTCTGTACCTGTGAGATTGTACTTTATTAATCTATGTTATATGTGCAGCATTTCTCTCCGGGCCCCACTGAAAAAGGACTTGTGTCCAGTCAGACTTTCCCAGTAACCACATGTAAAATAAAATAAATGAAATGTGGCTGACCTACACCCATGTGGATAAAGTCCACCTCCCAGCAGACGTTCCATCAGAGACCCGCCCATTCCAACATGTAATTCATCCAATCCATTGAATCGGAAATATAGTGGAGGAAGTCTCACATGTCAGCCTGTGCCACATCTACAACCCTAAACATTTCTCTGGAGGACCTATTAGAAAGTGCCTGCTCCTCCATGATGGTCCTAAGCATGCTTTGAGTGACATGGGAAGACACACTTGGATCAGGTGGAGGATGGACAGCAGGCCCCCTCCGAGCATGCCTAACAACCCTCCTGCATGGCACTTTACCCACACTTTGGCTATGGCCAGAGCCAACAGGCACTGAAGCCACAGTAACCACACAATCCTGATTGAGTGTCTCACCCTCCACCTGTCCAATATCTGACAGCTCACTGAAATAGGTTGGCACAGGCCTACTGGCTGTGTCCAATGGAATTATAGAGGATAGCTGAATGTCAACCTAAGTGTCAGATTCAACCTCTACACCAACAATTGTGCCTGTGTTTGGCCGCCATCATCATCACAGTCTGCCAATACTCTGACATCAAGTGGTAAGAGTCCTACACTTCCACTGTCAGCATCTCCTGTGATAATGAACAAAAAACATAGGAAAGAAATTAATACCTGCACCACTATAGTCCAATATATGGTAACAAACTAACAGTGGTGCCAGTATTACAGAAAATACAGCAATACACACAACAGCCCTGACACCCACATCACACATATGGATAAAATAAACATTTCTTTGAACTGCTCATCAGTACTGACATAAAAATGTTTAGCTTACCATGTGCAGATAATTCCAGAGTTACTATGGAGGATGGCCCTGGAAGAAGGTAAACAAAAGGTAAGGACACCATCATACAATTAACAGTAAGACAGGGGGTTAAAACTTTTTGCCCTTTATATGTCCATTAATGATACTTTTAACAAAAACTTGGATGACACGTCCACCCCAAGCCCATGTGTAATCAACCAGTATGTGTTGTTAACTGTATCAATATACAACTACCCCCCCAAAAAAAGATATGTTAAACAGAACTTAAATATTGCTGTGAATGTTTTACTATACAAGAAATATTTAACAACTGAGATAGATAAGCCTACTTGGATTCTCCTCCTGTGACATACTTGTCCTCCTTGAAACAGCAACACCAACATTAATTACATGTTGTTGTGCACTTTCCACTGAGTTCTCTGGATCCCTGACAGTGGACAGAAGCTCTTCATTTGGTGTCAGTGGTGACTCTGTAGCAGGCCCCTGCCTGGTAGCCATTTGTCCATGGGCCACTGTAGCTGCTCTCCTCCAGTTTGATAAAATCATCTCAGTGGCCCTATGATGTATCTGATCATAAGCCCTGCTCTGGACACATACAGCATTTACATCATCCACTATCTGCTGCCAAATTTGCATTCTTCCAGACATATCCCCATGTCCTCTCTCAAGCAGAAAGGCACCATGTCACGTACATGCTTCAACAATTACTTCATTCTCAAGGTCACTGAAGGAGGGGGGTTGTGGGGATTGAGACGCCTGGATGCCATAGTCCTAGGTGACAGAAAGATAATACACATAAGTATCACATAAATAAAAGTCCTGCTTAGACGGAACACATAACATGTAGTTTTTCAATATTACCCACTGATGAAGCAAAACGCAGTCAACAGATTCAAATATAAAAAGATTTATGTGGTTGTAACATATCACACACAAAACAGGTTTGGATCCAAAACAAGGAGAGTAACAATAGCAAATCAAACTTCTGTGCAAATAAGTTTCTGCCAACACAAAAATAAAACTTGGCTCCCCCACCCCCAAAACAACAGGCAAATGACACATTTTGCTAACAAACCAAAGGGAATGAAAAATCAGTGAACTTCAAAAAGTGCTATCAAATAAATTGTCCCAAAAACATGTGTACATATTTACCACAAATCATTCAATTTTAGGCAATTGCCAGTCATCTCTACCTGTAGCCTAGAAGGCTAACACCCCTGTGTCATTGACAATATAGGACATTTACATTTCACTGAAATAACAATAGAAGACTGTAAAGAGAAAAATGTTGCAACATTAGCACTTGTGATGAAAGTTAATAAGGCTGTGCACCTGAGAAAGTTACGATGTCCCGACAAAAAATCTATATGCCATCAGTAAACTTCTGAGAAGTGCATACAGATAAAAGTAGCATTTGCTAATGCATGGGTTTCTTATAGATATATGAGTATACCCAGTATTAAACTGAAAAATGCAACCACATCTTATCAAGATCAATAGTCTTCTGTGCAGATAAATCCAAAGTAATAGCAATCTTCTTCTGTGTTATCCACATAGACAAATCTCCTCACCTTCAGGTTCTCTAGCAACACAGTTCTCATTTTATAGTGCAGTTTCACTGCTGTGAGCACCATGAAGATGCAAATTAGGTATGAACTCATTAGAATTGCTGAATCCCAGTTTCTGGTCTCAGTGTATCAAATGTAAACATAGTGCAGGCAGCCCCTCAGTGTATCTTCCTAATGCATTGCAACTGTGAATGATTACTGGTAGGGAGAAGGAAAACACAACAGCAATTCAGATTCCCTTGCCTCAAGTGGGTGTGTCAGCCAGGTTGTTGTGTCTTTTGGCTTTTCCCGGTTAGGGGTCTCCACAGCGGAACTCCAATCTGCTAATGATTGGCAGTAGATTTTTACATGCCGAGTTGCCAGCTGTGATGCACAACCTTCAACGAAGGTATGCCCATTCACGCATGTCTCCACACAGAAGACCCTTTAGCTGAGAATCAAACAGGACGTCTTACTGTGAGGCGACAACGCTACCGCAGCACCACCACCGCAGACTTACAAAGTATAGAAGTAATTGTATCAAGGTTTTAAATGTAAGTAAGCAGCACACATTTCACAGTTTCTGTTTAGGAACATCCAACCTCCCCTGCATTTGTTGGCAACTGTATATTATTGTCATTTAATATCCACACATTTTAAGCACAATTATACAAAATGCCTTACAGACTGCATGTCTCAGATTACTGGTCAGATAAGAGAAGAAGAATGAGCAACAAATACAAAGAAAACAGAAGCTGCATTTTTCCAAGCAACAGTCATAAATGGTTGTGTGATCACTTATTGCACTACATCTGAAATTAATGCGTGTACAAACTCAGAAGTGTTCAACTGTCATATGTTGTTACACTGTGGATGATGTTACAGTAGTTTGTATGCAGAATGATTTTTATTCTCTGCTGCAAATCTTTTTCTGTGGCAAAGAGGAATAACACACCCTTACTGTGTTTTGAATGTTCATTGCAGCTACAGTTCAGGTCCAGACCTATGTAAAAATATTTCTTGTTTACCAACATAAATTTCGTATTGTTGTTTATTTAATAGATTTTTTTCCTTTCTTCCTCAAAATTTCCCTTTTTTTAATATGGTCAGTATTTGCATGGTACATGGCTTAACACAAACAGGGCAAATGGATAAACACAATAAATGCCATGCAAACACTCATAATAAAGCTAAAACATGTTTAGGTTTGCTTATCTTGTTTGGACAACACTTACCATTGCACAAACCAGGACTACTGGCCGACACAGGAAGCAGCCTAGTTATCACCTCAGTCTGCCATCTGTATTTATAAATAATTCATGACTATGTCTGAGAAGCACTTCTTCTGTGGTAAAGATAGAAAATCACTGCTGTTGAAAAAATGGTTTATCCCATATGCATAGGTTTGAATCCTACACTGTAAAAATCAATTTTATCAGCTTATAAAGCCAAACCAAATATGTGTTAGGTCATGAAATGTATGCCATCAGTGCAGGTCTTCACAATTAAGTTACCTAACAGTTACAACAGTACACACCCCTCAAGCTAATGTCAAGTATCATACTAACCTTCCAATTTCTAAAACTACTTTCCAGTCTGTTTGGAATTGTTGCTCTCTACTTAACATTGTGCAAATGCAGTTGGCATTGTTGTTCAACTTTGAGCACTACCAATAAACACGATATCAGGAATTGACAGGAAATCTTTATTTGCAATTGCACTGCTTTCAGGATAAACATGTCTGGTTCTAGAGGAGAAGGTGCCCAATTTAGGATGCAGAAGTGGGGTGTTCATGAGTCCAGAATCCTTACTGGACTCCTAGTAAAGT
Source organism: Protopterus annectens (assembly GCF_019279795.1). NCBI lineage: Eukaryota > Metazoa > Chordata > Ceratodontiformes > Protopteridae > Protopterus > Protopterus annectens. The sequence continues at coordinate 753,296,870 of NC_056743.1, forward strand.
GCCACAGCCAAAGGCTTTTGCAGGGGGGACTATACCATCTCCCCAGTACAACTACAAATCTGAGGCTTGGAATAGTCTTGCCAAGGCTGCATTCAGTGCGACTGGCATCCCGCGCACTGGGAGCACCACTTTAATGACCTAAAAAGGTGTAAGAAGGATACACTCAAAAAGTAGTTGGATGAGTTCTGAACTAGCAACATCCCGCAGTTGTGTAAGTATGCTAATAAAGAGAATTTATAATACACAGAAAGCTAAATATAGGCAACACTGGTATGCATAATGCTCTTCTACTCTTTTCTTTTCTTTTCACAGCTAATTCTGAAATAGATGCTGTAACATCTGGCTATATCCCACCAGACTTCTAACAATTAAATCACATCCCTTACTATCCTGGGTCAGTAACTATGGAGCTTCAAGCCTCACTACTGACTCCAATATGAGACTGTCACTTAAACAGAAGTAACATTTCACAATTTTCCCCTAAGAACACAACAGGAACATGCTGTATTGTCCCGGGACTGGACTATACCTCTGTCAACCCCAAATGTATTTTCTTATTACAAACTTCAGAGCAATGCATTGCAGTTTAAGCCCTCTGATGCACTCATACTCAAGATAAATTTAAATCTCACACATCCAAACACGTCTGGGAAAGCTGAGACAGATTTCCATCTGTGTCCCTTCCCCCAAACAATATGGTAATTCTTTCACTAATCAGAGTGTCTTCATGCCTTTCTAAAGGGGAGTCCATCATCATCATCATCTTTCAGCTTTTCCCGTTAGGGGTCACCACAGCGAATCATCTCTTTCCATTTCTTCCTATCCTCTGCATCTTGCTCTGTCACACCAACCACCTGCATGTCCTCTCTCACCACGTCCATAAACCTTATCTTAGGCCTTCCTCTTTTCCTCTTAGCTGGCAGCTCCATCCTTAGCATCTTTTTCCCAATATACCCATCATCCCTTATCAGCACATGCCCAAACCAATGCAATCTCGTCTCTCTTGCTTTGTCTCCAAACTGTCCAACATGAGCTGAACCTCTAATATACTGATTCCTAATCCTATCCATCCTAGTCACACCCAGTGCAAATCTTAACATCTTTAACTCTGCCACATGCAGCTCTGACTCCTGCCTTTTTGTCAATGCCACTGTCTCCAACCCATATAACATAGCTGGTCTCACTACTGTCTTGTAGACCTTCCTTTTCACTCTGACTGGTACCCGTCTGTCACAGATCACTCCTGCCACTCTTCTCCACCCATTCCACCCTGCCTGTACTCTCTTCTTCACCTCTCTTCCACATTCACCATTACTCTGAACTGTTGATCCCAAGTACTTAAACTCATCCACCTTTACCAACTCTACTCCCTGCATCCTCACCATTCCTCTACCCTCCCTCTCATTGACACACATATTTTCTGTCTTAGCCCTGCTGATCTTCATTCCTCTGCTCTCTAGAGCATATCTCCACCTCTCCAGAGTCTCCTCAACCTGATTCCTACTCTCACTACATATCACAATGTCATCTGCAAACATCATAGTCCACGGGGCCTCGTGTCTGATCTCATCTGTCAACCTGTCCATCACCACTGCAAATAAGAAAGGACTCAGAGCTGATCCTTGATGTAATCCCACCTCCACCTTAAACGGATCTGTCACTCCCACTGCAGTCCTCACCACTGTCACACTACCCTCGTACATATCCTGCACCACTCTTACATACTTCTCTGCCACTTCCGACTTCCTCATACAATACCACAATTCTTCTCTAGGCACCCTGTCATATGCTTTCTCCAAGTCTACAAAGACACAATGCAACTCCTTCTGACCTTCTCTGTATTTCTCCAATAACACTCTCAGAGCAAACATCGCATCTGTAGTGCTCTTTCCTGGCATGAAACCATACTGCTGATCACTAATCATCACCTCCCTTCTTAACCTAGCTTCTACTACTCTCTCCCATAACAATTATGAAAATTAAATATCAAAAATAACTGATAGCTAGGTCAGAACAGCCAGGCCTTTGAGGGGACCTGAGGAGTATCAAACAGGTATAAGGATTCTCTAATCTCTGAAGAAAAGCATTGATTTCCAGCCATAATGTAAAGTAATGAAAAACCTTTAATAATAAGTAAAAATGATTACAAGAATATAAATCAATAGCTTTCAATAAACACCCAAACTCAGTCACCAGAAACATAAAATTAAACTGCAGGATGTTCTTCTTTCGGCTTTTCCCGGTTAGGGGTCGCCACAGCGGAACTCCAGTCCACTAATGATTGGCAGTAGATTTTTTATGGGTGCAGAGGTGCCAGCTTGACACCCAACCTTCAACGAAGGCACGCCCATTCTACACATGTCTTTCGAATGCCACAAGTCCAATATTCTAGAAAAAGATTATCTTAGTAACTAAGCTTTCCTAATCTAACTAAAGAATACTGTCCCTGATCTAATCTAACACATAACAGCAAGGCCAAAACAAGCTTACAGTTTTTGGTTAGTTCTCTTTTCTGAGTATCCATGGACTGTATAGCACTGTAACTTACTGCACTTCACAAAACTGCTCTTCACTTAACTGTAGTCTCAACTGTCTTATTTTAAAAATAACAATCAGCTGTTTGAAAAAGTTATTTTCCTGTCAATCAGCTGTTTAAATAATCACTTAGCAAACAGGAGCATTCTAATGACATCACTCACTGTTCAGCTGATTCCACATAGTACTTTAAAATGTCCATCCCAAACATGCACAATTAGAAATGCATCAAAACACTGACATATTCTCTAAACATTCTGCATAAATGGGGAAATACTCAACATTTTAAAACTTATTTACATTTTCACAAGTAGACATGCTGGTATACCATACAGGTTAATCTGGAATATACAGAAATCTCCTGCCAGACATGCTAACACAGATGACAGTGTTTTCATTTATTTCACAGATGTGAATATGCAGGCCCATGCTGAGTGCCTAGAGAGACTGAGGGAAGCAAGTGGTATGTATGAAGAACAAGAGTAGTATCATTGTTCCTTTAAAATTAAAAAAAAATGTTTTCTGTACAGTAATAGCAAAGTAAGCATGCATATACTAACTGTAAAAGCAAGTATGCATGCATCAGTCTGTAGCACAAACCATCTTTAGGAGTCAAGTATAAGACTGTAGTCAGACATTGTGAGTTCAAATACCACAAGTAACAAGTAGAAAATCGGGCAATCCTTTAACAATATTACATAAATTAAATTCTACACAAGTGGCATAAATGCCCTGCTGTTATAATCTGTATAATTAGACCAATAAGATGTACAATATCTGCACATTGCAAGGATTACTTTGAGCAATCTGTAATTATAGTTTGTAGTTGTTAGGAAATATACTTATATGTAAAACTTCAGATAAAATAGTTGTATTATTGTGATAATGCATTGTATGTCACATATGATGGGACTGATTTTATTTTTTATTTGTTTATAAAATAAAAAAAATAAAATAATTGTATCTATGTTTTTCTTTCACCTCAACCCTTATCACTTTTTTTATTTTCAATTATGTGCCATCAAAATGTCTCCATGTCATCCATCTCTACCAAATCACTAAATGCTTCAAAGGACAGGGAGGTAGTCTACCTGCAGTGGTGTAGCCTTCCCCCACTCCACCGGCTCCAGCGCTGATGCCTAACACATTTGTGACCCAACCTGGCAGTACTGCGTCTGCTGCCCCTGCACTACCTGCCCTCGCAGGTAACAAATCCCTCACAGCTGGTGCTGTGGTACCCTCCTGGAGTACTGGTGGAGGTGGGGATTTAATCACCTACCAGGAGATGCCAGGGTTAGTGCATAGTGTCATGCACAGAACCATTGGTGTATGCCTACACCAGATGGAGAGGTTGCTCTCTCTCATGGTCCATAGGAGGAGGAGGAGATGGCAAGCACCCCAACATAAGGGGATGGTGATGACAGTCCTGCAAGTAAAGACTAGATTCTCACTATCCCCATGTTTGATGGGCATGGGCTTGTATTGTCCCTTCTCTCACCCCAATCATGGTGTCCCCCAACATTTTGTATCCCTCACTGTCCCTGTGTCTTGCCTTGTTTGTCCTGTTTGTTTGCATTTGCTTTCTCATCTATCCAAATTACCTGATCCAGAAATACTAATGCTTCTTACCCAGCATTCTTCTCTTACTGAAGTAAAAATGAAATGGGTTGTGCTATATTAACACACACTAACAGATGGTGAATGTTGTGTAAATATTTATTTCACTGCAACATCACTACTTATTTAAAAGTATTACAGACACATGGATTTAAATCCTATATCACCTGGGCTCCAACAAAAATGTGACTATGCATTTGCACCTGCTGCCACAGAGTCAACTTAGCAGCATGTCTGTTTCATACATTCAGTACTGAGAGTTTTCATAATGTTAGCAATAAGGCTCGTTTTGCGTACCACTTAACTATGTGCAAACAGGGAAAGCAGTATAAATGTGTATCCTGCATGTGCACACACTTTTCCATCCATCACCCAAACCCAATGCTTGGTGGTGCACTATGCAAAGTGGACAATAGCATGTATTACTTCTGTTTACTGTCCATTTAGTGATCATGCCATGAAACATATGGAAATACAAACAAAATGAAGGCACTATCTAGGAAAATAAAACATATTTACAATGCAACCATCTGTTACCTCCCCTCATGCACTGCAACCTTGGTCTCTCAGTACTTGTCTACAAATATATCAACTACACTACAGAAATAAATGTTTTCTTATATACCATGCATATCTTTATAATGACAATACACATTCAGATTTTCCAGTACTTGTAGTAATGTGGACATCTGTTTGCATATAGTTTGTAATGCTGTCTGTTAAAGTATACCTGCACATTGCAAACACAGTCACCAAATACTACACATTGCATACTCATCAATCTGGTAACATGCAGAACTTTAATAACTTTAATATCTTGACAGTTGGACATGGCTAGCTATCCATTTCATGCAGGCTTCCCTACATCTTCTCTCCAACATCAATGTCATCAATGTCATCCTCTATAAGTTGTCCTCCAGCCTTGTAAAAGTTACATTTCTGCTGTGGCACTTGCTTAAAGTACTGAGTACTCTAGTCCATGTAATTAGATAGGTAGGGGTTCTGTTCTCACTGCAGTCAGTTGGGGTGTGTGTCTATCTGTCTGTCTGTGTGTCTAGTCAGAAGAGTATAATTGTGTATCCTGCAGTTACCACTCTAATCCCTTGGACTGCCAATATATTGACACTTGCACATGCCTACAAATCCATTTCATGCAGGCCTTCCAATACCTTCTCTTCAATATTCACTGCTGATTTCATCCACTATAAGCTGTCCTGCAGCCTTGTAAAAGTCACACTTCTGCTGTGGCACTGGCGTAAAATACTGAGTTCTTTAGTCTGTGTACTTAGGTAGGGGTTCTGATCTCACTACAGTCATCTGGGAGGTGTGTGTGTGTGTGTGTGTGTGTGTGTGTGTGTGTGTGTGTGTGTGTGTGTGTGTGTGTGTGTGTGTGTGTGTGTGTGTGTGTGTGTGTGTGTGTGTGTCTATCTATCTAGCCAGAAGAGTATAAGTGTATATCCTGCAGTTTCTACTCCAATCCCATGGATTGCCAATATTTTGACACTTGCACATGCCTACACATCCATTTTGCCTCCAACAGCCAGTATTGATGTCATCCACTCTTGTCTTGTGCTGTGGTGCTTGTATTAAATACATAGTTCCTATTCAGTGTACTTAGGTAGGGGTTCTGTTCTCACTGTAGTCAACTGGAGTTTGTGGGTGTGTCTGTGCATGCGCGCACGTGTGTGTGTGTGTGTGTGTGTGTGTGTGTGTGTGTGTGTGTGTGTGTGTGTGTGTGTGTGTGTGTGTGTGTGTGTGTGTTTGTACATTTGCTTGACACTAGAGAGAGCATTTTACACCAGCATGTGGAACACTGCAATTAACATCTTCTCCTCACCAGACACTGCTGCTGACATCACCTATAAAGTGTTATCTGACATTCTCCAAGTCAGACCTCTGCTGTGGTGCTTGTGTTAAGCACAGAGTTCTATAGTCAGTGGACTTAGATAGGAGTTCTGTTCTCACTGCAGTCAACTGGGTGTGTGTGTGTGTGTGTGTGTGTGTGTGTGTGTGTGTGTGTGTGTGTGTGTGTGTGTGTGTGTGTGTGTGTGTGTGTGCACGTGCGCACTTGTTTGACATTAGAGAGTGCATTTTACACCAGCATGTGAGACACTGCTATTAACAGCTTCCTCTCACCAGACTCTTCTGATGTCACCAGCTATAGCTGATTTGCAAATGCAGTATTTCCATCATGGCAAGGTCAGAGACTTGCCTGTAGACTAGGCACAAGTCACCATATCCTATATGATACAGATTATAGTAACAGGGCTTTCAGACTAATCATATGCATCATGGCATGGTTTTTAGACCCTGTATTTTCTTGGTGAGAAACGTCTGTGGTTTCTTCAACTGCTGCAGGTGTCTGGTGAGGTACATGCAAAAGGGATTGCATTGTTCTTTATTAGTGTTCTCATGAGGGTCGGGTACAATGCTGTTATAACATCCTCAGATCTGGAAACAATGGCCAGACTTATGAGGTGCATGACATAGCCATTCCATATCACTGTGGAAACTTGGTGGTTAAAGTTTAGATTGCTATCTATGTGTGTTCCCAGGTCTTGCACCACTGGGTGTGAGCAAAGGAGAGGTGTTGTCAATGCTGTAATTAGCAGAGAAATCCATATTGCAGAAGGCAAACATAATAACACCTTTTTGCATTTATTTGTAAACTGTGTGGCTTTGGCACCAGTCATTTGTCTGTGTTAGCCCCTACTGTAATATATTAACATCATTGATGGATTCAATGACTGCACCCAATATGCAATAATTAGTAAACCTGGTAAGCAAAAGGCTGTATACTTTAGCCTGGACTGTCAACAAATAGATTCCAAATGGTAAAGGGCCCAGCACAAATCCTTAGGGTACGCCACTGGTGTCAGCTCTACTGGTAGAGGTTGATTCACCAGTTTTCACAGCATTTGTTCTGTCAGTGAGCCAGTTGGTTAACCAGGTCTATATTAGAACATCAAATATTTAACAGTTCGAATCACTAAAGGTTGACCTTTAGTGATTGAACTGTTAAAACATTGAATGTTCAGAAAAAAAAAATAAAAACAACAAAAAAAAACTAAACAGCGTAGGAAGGGGGGCAAGCCCCCCTGCACTCCCCACAACCCCGGCTACTTAAATATACCAACTCCAAGACCGCATTACATTGATGTAAATGGAAATCTTCTCTGACGAAGATTTCCATTTACTTCTTCGATGTTCGGCAGTTTCGCTATTCTTGTGTTGACAATGTCAAATTCGACATTGTCAGCTTTCGAGAATCTAATATAGACTGGGTTAACCATTTAGTGATGTATGGGTTAATCCCCAGCTGCGAGAGTTTTTCAATTATACCTGAGTGAGGGACTATGTCAAAACCATAGGCCAAATCAAGACAGGCAGTATGCACTGTCTTACTTTCATCAAGGCCTATCACACAGAATCAATGGGCTGTGACAACATCACAGATCACCTATAACTTGACTCAGAACATAAACCTACCTAACACAGTTGGATTCACTTCAACACATGCTGCAGATGGAATATGTTCCCTTAGAAGGGTGTACATCGACATGCATCCATCTGAGTGAAGGGGGGACAACACCTGATGCATGCATGTATAAACACATCCTGACTCTCCCCATCTGTGAGGTACATCAACATGTAATCATGGATCGTTTCTAAATGGAAACTGTAAATATCCCAGCTGTGTGCAAAGACATGTGTGAGTTGTTAATACTGCATCCATGTCTGTTACATCTGTTACATCTGTTAAATGTCCTCAAGAAGGTCATCAAGGGCATGCATGATGACAACACTATCATCCTGTGGAACTTGACCAGGCCAGGCATTTGACACAAATCCACACTGAGGTATTAATGCAACACTGTCACAAGTGGCCATAAACACTTATATCATGAACTGAGTAGACCATTGAATCACATACATGGCATCTAAATATGTTGAGATGTGTGAAGTGATCTATATCGAGACCAGTGATTAGGTCTGTACATCTGGACTGTTTGCTAAGCTCTTTCCTGTCCATTATGTAAGTCACAGATGTCAAGAATGACATACACATCCTGTGTCCAAATAGCTGTTTGGAGGACTATAGTTTGTGCACAATCACTGACTCCAACTGTGATATTAGTATAATACAGACAGTATCAACACACAACAAAGATTGCTGCCACAGCCATGACAACACATGAGATGAAACAGAAACATGGGGGGATTGGTTGTGTTATAAAAACAAATGTGCAACCCAATGATTATGTAGACATGACACCCCTATGAACAGACAAACTGTTATATGACCTGTGTCCTGCACTAGATGGTATGTGGAACATCCACCAAAATGCACCAACAGTGGTGACTACTCCCTTGTATGCAACATACCTCCTGAGTATGTACAGGACATCCACATCAAAAAACATAATACCTCTATAGTTCACAGCCTTCATCACATCAATAATTGAGTACAATGCACACTTCTTCATGTATCTCCCTACACATCTTTCAGTGATGTATAACAAGTGTACCTCCTTTGCCACAGTGAGTTCCCACACATCTTATTGCCCATACCTAGGTATTCTTTTTGTTGCAAAAACATTACTATCTGATGGTGTGTAACCCCCATCAAGGTGTTATACCAGATGCGTGTGTGATACCTGCTCCAGTGATGCACACAGTACATGCATAGCTGTTTGACAACATTGATGGCATGGGTTACATATGTGACAGTGCAGATTGTGCCATATATATATACGCCATGTATGCCAGTCCGCTAGCCTGGATTTATCATAATGTCATATACAGGTACAGCAGATGTTACAATGTCAGGCCAGTATGGTTTATTGCCCTCATAAATTGTTGACGTCATAATAGTTGTACAAGTGTGTTCATGCAGAACCACTATGATCACTTAGTATCACGCATGTTATGTCAGAGATATGGGATTACTGGTAGTATTATTCTGATATTGTCCATGATCATGCATGCTTCTGTTTACTTTTGTCCATGAGCCTGTAACTGTGTCCAACTTGGTGGAGACCTCTGCTGACATTATAGTCATATTCAGGAAAATCAGTTGGCACAGTTTCACAATATGCACATAACACCAGTTGTATATAACATCCCTGATAGATGTCCTCTCCATTGTTCATGTCAGGATGAAGACATCTTTTCCATTGTTATGTCACCTTGCCTGACAGTCACATAATATAGATTTTTCACTGTGCAGTCCATACTGTATCATGTCGATATGTGATTAGCATTCCTCCTACAACTGCCTTCCATTTACATGCCGTCATCTGCTGTACATTGTGATATTTTATCTGTCCTCTTTCCCTGTGTTCATTCCTGCATTTCGTCTGTGTGTCCCTATTCAATACTCACACATTTCCTGACTGTTTCTTTTAAATGGCAGTCCATGTACTGTTACGGATCACTTAAACATCTTTTGTTTAGAATGCCTAAAATGGTATTCCACAATACTTTGCACTATATACACTGCCCGGTAATGTGTTTGGATCATATACATTGCTATTATGCTTAACCCTGGTAATCATTGTGGCATAAACCGCAATCCCACAGACCTAGTTTGCCCGTAGGTAAACAGGTATACATGTCTGCTGCCATCCGTGTTGCTTTACACAGTTTCCTGGCCGACAAGATTGTTGCTAGCCAAGAAACCACACTTGTTTATGTTTAAACACAGTGCACAGCATACATATGTAATTACCACTGCTGCTCACTGCACAAACATGTAAACTCTGTGTAGGCTTCGTTCGAATCCTACATGGAGTTTATTGAATCCCACTGTTCATCTTAAATAACTTGGCAAACCATGTAAATAAAACCACTGATGAAATTCAATTTACATATAAATTGCTTTTATGTCCCTACATGATTTTAGCTTGAACAAAGATTATTTGCCAGATTGTTGGTAGAAATGTGCTTCAAGGAAAATTCTTTATCTTTATTTAAAGGAGTCTATGGCATCAACTGATTCCGTGAATAACTCCACACATTCAGAAGTAGAATTTGGACAGTTTATAAAAGAACTGACACTCATTCAGACTTGTTACAATGTTTTTATTCAAGTAAATGAATGCAAGCAGCTGGTCAATAACATCTAAAGATACATTCCTAAAATCCAGTCATCCCTTTTACATATCTTCTGAGAATAGTTCAGTTACTTCTCAAAAAGTTCAAAAACAAACAACAGTGGACCACTAGTCTGTAACTCTGTAGTACGGTGAAAATGTGAAACTGGCATATAACTGTATTTGCTACTGTTGAAATATATTGCAGTTAAAAAAAATAAATTAAATGCTTGCTCCTCGGTTATGCAGCTCTGTAGTGCAAGTCATGTACTTTGAAGCATGCTGAGTTAAGTCACATGATGATTTCCTTATTTGGACTCTGGCTTGCTGAATCTTGACCTTTTTCCTTGAACATGCAACTGTAAAACAGAGAAAAGCATCTTCTAAATTCAAACTTAAGCAAAGGGATATCCTGTTTGAAGTCTTAAAAAATGACTGTCAGTCCTAAGTAGCAGTGCAGAAGTTATATGAATTACTGCTGAAGAATATCTTTGAAGACAGAGCTCAATTATATATGCCTGTATAGACTCTGAAAACTACATTTTGAAATAAAAAGCCAAAAACAGTAAGGATGCAAAATATGTATTGCCAGATGCAAATAGACTGTAGTTAGAATCATAGAAGATGCAAGGCACAAGAACTATGTGATCATTTATGCCTTGCCATCACCTACCCTTAGACCTTATCTCCTTTTTTCAAGGAGCAGTAAGGCAGTCATGCCTGAAGTGAATTTATAAATATCAGTCCAACTGTATAATTCCTTTATAAAGGAAGATAGTGTGTCACATTGTTTGGCATGAACAGGAAGTTTGATACAGATAAGGTTAGTCATTGCATGACAAATCTGGCTCTCCACCATGGCTAGAACCAGAGATCTCAAGCAGGTTCATATCTCAGATTCTAGTGTTTGCAGAAATGTAGGGTGACAAATACAGGGACAAGGGCTCCAGCCTCCCTTAATAGCTCATGATCTTTTTTGTCAGGAACCTTTGTGGTTTTTCTTAATGTTTTATATATTTATTAAGATATATCCCAAAAAGGGCATCATATTCTAGAATGGACCTCATTAATGCAGAATATAGAGGGGCAAAGATTTCTTTGTATGTAGAGGAAATACGTTTTGTTATCAACTTTGTCAGACAGAATGATTTCCTGACCACTGCTGCAACATTATAGTCAATGGAGAGGGAATTATCTAACCATGTCCCAGGACTCTCATAACAATTTTATTTTGGAGTGGGGTGTTTTCTATGCTATACACTAGATGGCGGGTTTCTTTGTCAAATGCAACAATATTGCATTTTATAGCATTTAGTTTTAACCTGTTGTCAGTGGTCCAACTACTGACATGTGTAAGTTCACTTTGCAGTTCCTGCATATTAGAATGTGATTCAAAATAACACCCAGCTTACAATCTTCTACAAACCTGATTAACAAGAATTCAGGATTTTTGATTTGGAGAATAGAGAACTGTATTCTGAATAGCAAAGGTCCCAGCATGGAACCCTGTGGTACTCCACTGGTTGCTTTCATATTCTCTGAGGACACGCCTGCCACCCTCACATGTGGGTCATGTCTCTCAGCCATTTATTTATCCCTTTAATGATAAAGATATTGGTTTGGAGAGCATCTAGCATTTGGATGAGGTTGTCATGTGGTATAGTACCAAATGCAAAAACTTGAAGAAGCATCCAAGGGTGAACGACAACCACTTTATTCAGTACAAAGTTAGTTAAACACTTTCATCCCAACAATTCTGCTCAGGGACTTCTTCAGAACTAACAACCATTGAGAAACTCCACTAAAATACCAAAACTGCAATAAAATAATAGACCAGTAATTAAAACAATTGAACTAATAATTAAAACAGCAGTTAAAATTTCCGTTAAAATTTTAACCCTCTAAATGCCTGTGAGTAAGCATACAATTAATACTGACATAGTCTTTCAGCCCAGGGTACACAAAGGCATTCAAACATAATTTCCATATTAATTCACATAGTTCTAAGTGCTCAGGTAAAATCCTTCCTTGTACATCAGGAACACTCTGTTGTATAACAGAAAAGCCAAAACCATGATCTTTAAACTTTACAACATGTTTACATGAGACATTTGTTAGTTTTCCTTTTTTGACGTCGGACAAGTGTTCATACATCCTTTTTACGCAAATGCCTAGACACCTTGCCAGTATGAAAAGCAGGGCATTGTAAACACTTGGCCAAATAAACCACATTTTTAGATTGACAATTAAAAGTGGCATATTTGGCCAAGTGTTTACAATGCCCTGCTTTTTGTATTGGCAAGAGGTCTAGGCAAGACGTTCTATGTTGTTTAGGCCTTGGAACCTTTTAATAGGGTATCTCTGTGGGTGCCAAAGGGAGCATAATATTCATTGATTAGCCTAATGATGGTTGAGTAAAGGGAAACAATGACATCCCTAGATCTAAACACAATCCCTTTGTTTATAAGCTGGTGACATAGGGGTTTATTCCCAGTTTATTTAGCTTTTCTACTATGCCTGAGTGAGGAACTGTGTGAAAAGCTTTGTTCAGGTCAATGTATATATTGTGTAGCATGTTGCCTTCATTCATTGCTTGGTGACCTTTTAAAAAAAAAACACCAAGATTAGTAGGCATGATCTGCCCATGATGAATCCAAACTGATTTGAAGTTATAATTTAGATGACAAACCTTTGTACTAGAATTATGAATGTAGACTTAAAGACCTTAGATAAAGGAGATATAGAGACTGTTAAAAAATTTTTAAATCAGATCAAGAAATGAAAGTGCTTATCTGTCTTTTTGCCCAATGGAACTATTATAACTTTATTATTATAAAGTCAGTAGGCTGGATTCATGAAACCTCCATGTAAGAGTTAATATGTCTTACACGGAGGCTGCAGTCTAACGGTATGATGTCAACATGCCATGCATATTCATGAGGGCATGCTGAATCATACCCTAGGCTAACACGGTCCGTGTAGGAAAGTAGGGGGCATGTCCAAATGCTGAGTTCTGCAAAGGGACATGCCCCCAGAAGAGTCAGAGTCCTGAAAGTAAACACCCACGAGTCCTTGAAATGTCAAGGAACACAACACCACACATGCCCTCACAGACTATAAACCCAACTGTAATGTAAAATGTAAAAATAGCAGTTTAATTTTTTTTTTATAATTTCCAAAATGTTTGCCCGTAGTTGTGCTCGTTTGCGTGGGTATGCCCTCCACTCAGCCACAGTTAGCAGACATTGAAAAGCATATAAGATCTAAATATGCAAATTAAGCCAAGTAGCAATAGCGTAGCGGTAGAGACGTTGGCCAAAGAGGAGGTAGTCACGGTTCAAGCCCCCACAACATCATTTTCCATTTTTATTTAAATAAGCATGAAACAATCCCCTGATATATGTATATGTATATATATATATATATATATATATATATATATATATATATATATATATATATATGGGTCTAGGTTAGAAGGACATCACCAGGGATAGTGACTTGGAAAGAACGGAGTGTGCGGCGGAAGTTAGAGGGTCGCGAGTAAGGTAGTAAAGTGTGGATAGTGACAGTCTGTGGGGATAGGGGTGGGTTAAGTGAGTTAGCAGGTGTCAAGGAGGTTAATGCGGTTGGTAGTTTTATTATTTAGAGGCGGGTTGGTTGAGTTAGGGTTAGGTAGCCGGGTTATGTAAGTTTGTAGGGTGTGCGGTAGTGGTATTTTTGGGTTAGGGGTGGGTTAAGTGAGTTAGGGTTAGGGGTTATGTAAGTGTCGGTAGTGGTATTTTTTGGGTTAAGTGAGTTAGGGTTAGAGTAGCGGGTTAGCTGAGTGTGCGATAGTGCCGGACCTTAGGGTAAGGGTTTGGGTTAGGGTTGTACATAGTTGTGTGTGTGAGGTTTAGTGTGGGACTGTGAGGATTTTGGTGTGCTTGTGTTCTGTGTGTGGTTTTGGATAAGGGATGTGTTTTGTTAGTTGATTGTTATTGTGGTGTGTGCAGTGTATGGGTTTCGTGTTTGTGGACCGTCGGTTACTTGTTTGTCGGGCATGTGAGTGTCGTGTTTATGGTTTGTCGATAATGTGGTGTCGATGTTTCTGTTGTCGGTGAAAGTGGCTGTCGATCTTATAACCTAGAACCATATATATATATATATATATATATATATATGTATATATATATATATATATATATATATATATATATATATATATATATATATAAAACTATATTTTAAGTAAAATGTAATGAAATGGGCCATGCATTTTTGAAGAAATCTGACATAATAAAATATAAAAAAGGATCATAATTGCCCATAGCTTAGCAAGGCTTTAGCAAGCTGAATATGGGTGCCCGTTGGTGAGCAGTGCTTTAACAAGCTTAATATGAGTGCCCATAGGTGAGCAGCGCTTTAACAAGCTTAATATGAGTGCCCGCAGGTGAGCAGCAGTTTAACAGGTTTAATATGAGTGCCCGGAGTTGAGCAGCACTTTAACACACTTAAAATGAGTGCCCGTAGTTCAGCAGCGCTTCACCCAGCATAATATGAGTGTTCATAGCTAAATAACATGTTACCCAGCGTAAGCCGTTTGCACGAAGCTGCGCAGCGCGCCAGCCAGCTTACCGTCGGGCAACAATGGGCAAGCTGTATCAAAGCCACCTTCACACAGACACACCTCCTAGCCTGTCTAGACAGTAGTAAAATAGAAAAAGCTATGCCCAGGGTCGAACCTGGGATACTGTGCACCATAGTCAAAGTACTTTACCACTAAGCCATGACAGTTGTACTGAGAAATGCAGTTTTAGCATATATATAGGAATGAATGGAAATAGAAGCATGACAAAGCAGGTTTTTTCAAGCTGATAAATATCCAAAATGGCCAATCACAGATAAGTGCGAGAAAACCGGCATATATAAGCCCCATAGGCGGGAATTCACAGCATAACTGATTGTGGTACCCATTTGCAGTCAGGATGGCAGGTGCAGGAGAGGGAATTTGCTTTAGAGCACAAAGGTGGGGTGGGTGGGGTGTTGAGGAGTCAAAATATATGGTTTGGCTCCTAGTCCATGATCATGAAGTACAACTCATGCAGGGCCAGGTTCACTGGGGTGCGTACAAGGCAGAGGGGTGGAACCGGTTGACACATGATCTCACCAGTGCCACAGGCATTCCAAGGACTGGTGAACAGGTCCGTCACCACCATGCAGACCTGAAGCAATGGAAGGAGGACCAATGGAACCGTTGGATCCAGGAGGCCCGCCAAATGCCCAACGCCCCACTACTGAGTAAGTATACATGTAATTAAGTATGTAAGAAATGTTATCCTAGCCTATAGTATGGAGACGTATGTTCCAATATTACTTTCTTTATATTACAGCTGCAGGTGTTTGTTCTGCGAATCAGCGAGCCTATGCTGATAGGCTGCTGAAGTTGCGCCACCAGGCAGGTTAGTAATTATTTAGCTGTTATTGTCATAGAATATAAGTGAGACAGATTGTAAAAGAGTTCAGTGTTGTAACCCACTAATAAAGGTCAAGTAAGCCTAGAAGAAAGATTCTGCTAGTGTTGTAAGATTAGATAAGTGATGCAGCCTGGAAAATAGTGTCATGCAATCCAGTAATAAAGATTAAACAAGTCTCAAATAGAAGTGTCCACCTGTATTGTAATAACAGATAACTGCTGCAGCCAGAAAATTAGTGGTAATCAATCAACAAAGGATAGACAAGTATCAAATACATCCTTGAAAATTCTGCCATATGAAATAAGTGAGTCAGCTGGAAAGGGTTGTTGTAAACCTGTAATAAATGTTAATAAAGCCTAGAATTAAGTACCAGTCTGAAATGTAAATATAAAATAATTGAGAGAGTGTGAGAAAGACAGTTTGAAGCCACCAAGAAAGCTGTAATATGTCTGGAATAAAGGTATACTGCAGTCACTACATTATGAAATGAATGAGACAGCCACAACCAAAGAGTGTAATGTGTTAAATAAAATACAGAACATGGACTTTGTCCATCCCACAAATTATATATGTTGCTGTACCCTTGCATTATGGAAATAGTATGGTTGTATGAAATGCTGAACATCCACAGTTGTCTAGACCCATATAAATCAAATGTAGCAGGATGCTGTACCTGAACACAGCCAAATATGAACATATATGAATAAAAATGGAATGTATATTAATGTAGCAGTAGCATCCCCATCACCAACATTCCTAAGGTTACGTACAGGAAACTGTACTAATACATGTAGGGGATATATATCTGCATCTACTAGGAATGTACAGTATGTGTATAGGTAGTTTAAGTTGTTAATGTAATATTTCTCCACCCTACCCTATTTTCACAAATTATGCCATTCCACACCAAACTGGGTATGTGTATTCACAATTAATTCCCATGGACATTTGTCCTGTTGGTTTATACATATCTGCATGTACGTTGATGCATGTGCCCTGTTCACATATCCAAACCTGATGGCCTGCTGCCACCAATCAACCCTGCATGCTTTTGGAATGTGCACTGTTGTTCTAAATATGCATGTGTTATGCTTGCTGCTCAATGTTCAGAATTCATGGAGGTTTGGTTAATGGGAATACTGATGCATGCTGTTACAACTAATTTTGAATGGTGTTGTTTGTTACTAACCCAAAATGCCATAAAATACTGCTAAACATAGGACAACAGGGAAGGCGGGTTCCAGTGGACCCACCTCTCCCTCCTCAGCTTGCGAGTGCACCTGGCACCAGTGCCCAGGCCGGGACCTCCTCCTCCTCCGGTGGCCCTGTGCCACCTTTGGGTGAAAGCACTGCAGGGGATGGGGCTCATCCCCCCTCTGCAAGTGTGGCCGGAGAAGAGCCTCCACTCACCCACCATAGGGTCTGGTCTGTGGTGCGTAGTGAGATTAGGCGTTCTGTGACTGATCCCCTACGCCAGCTTGAGGCGAGGGTGATGCAACTCACAGGTGTGCCTGCACGTCCTATCCAGCCCCCAGCACAGCCCCGGCCTGGGCTGTGAAGGTGCAGTGGTAACTGCCTATGGGTGGGGATTTCAGTTCCACTGTTGCCATCTGTGGGCTCATGGGCTTGCGATATTCAAACATCCATCCCTGTCATTACTGTTTACCCCCCACAGGTGTCATACTCCGCCCCTGTATGCATCTTGTTTGTCTTGTCTGTTAACCTCCCCAACCTACCTCCCCAAATATACCTACTTCCTGTACCTCACATTCCACTCTCATCTAAAAAAAAATAAAAAAAGGGCACTCTGTTCCCACAAAAAAATGATGCCCCATACATAGCTGCCCAATTCGCACACATGTCCACTGGACATGTAAACTGATAAATCTAATTGGCAGTACAACATATTTTGTTGTCCTCACCCCTCTCTCAGGGGTGGAAGGTTTCAAATTTCACACCAAATTTCACACATATGCACAGCTGTTGCTAATAAAGAAATGGGCAGCTATGGGCCTTCCCTACATCCTTCCTGCACATCCCGAGCTTGTTTTCCTACTGTCCTACCCTGTTTGTGCCCCCCTTTTCACCACTTTCCTATCTCCACATTTTCTTTTCTTTAAAAGAAATTAGAGCGGGTGTTAGCAGGAGTAAGCACTTTTAAGCAGTAGTCAGCGGGTGTGTGCTTGTGTAAACAGCTAGCTGTGCGCTCAGCTAAGTGTCTTGCATGTGTAAGCACTCACGCAAACCAGCGCAAACCCGCTTACAACTGCTTAAAAGTGCCTTAGTCACTCTGTATGACAAGGCCTGTAGTCTGCTTATCAGCAAAATAAAATACCCCTGTCAGTCTCAAACCCCGGACCTTGGAAACACTAGTCTGCATGAATTACCACTGAGCCATGGCAGATATACAAGAACTTGGTGCTGAAACAAATATATCATGAAATACAAGGAGTGAATGTAAAGGGAATATAGGAAGGCTATTACACAAAGTTTGTTCCCTGAATCCTTACTGGCAATTCTTGTGGAATTGCATTACATTAGTGTGATAAGAGAAACAGCCATGCTACGAGGTAATAATGTTACAGTAGCACCTTACAAACCCCACACGGTATCAGAGCAGGATAAACACTGCCATATTTGAATAGGTATGAGGCCAGACTTCCCAACTCTGACTGATTTACAGGGATGTCACTGATTTGCAAAAAAATGTTGCCTGTGCCCCACTGACTCCCTGTGAAATGTACTAAAAGTAGGCAGAAAGGTGGGGTATCCCACATAATGGTGACTGTCAATAAGTTAAAGTAGACACTACTTGCATATCAGAAATGGTGTAGTAATACATATGCTCAAAATACCCCACAGTCACAACTGCAGAATATCTGAAATATATCACTGGTGTATCCCACTGATATGTACCTTTCCCTGAGGCTGGTCAAATATATACCTGAGAGTATCTGAGGCCTGCAAGTGTCAGAAATACACAGGCATATCAGCTTCTCTGCTGTTACGCACTCTGTGAATAGCTGTAGAATTATTCCCACAAGCACACCCTCATGTAGGAGTACAACACAGAAATATCAAAGGATGTAGCCATCTAACAAAGTAATGACAGTATAGCAGTTTACAAGCACTGCATGTGCCTGATATTCATAATTGTTGGTACAAAATACAAGTCCCTAGTACTGCTCAACAGCAAAATAAAATACCCTTGTAAGTGTCAAACCCCAGACCTTGGACTCACCAGACTGCATGCAGTGCCACCAAGCCACAGCAAACATACAAGAACTTACTGCTGAAAGAAATATATCATGCATTACAAGGAGTGAATGTAAATGGAAAACAGGAAAACCATAGCAACACATTCCAGTAAAGACAAATATCAGGCCTTCAAGGAGTGAACGCAAAGGGAAAATAGTGAAGCCATAGCAACACACTGCAAGAACTACTGTTGTATACCAGTTAATCCACAACTCCCTCAGGAAAGTACATACTCCCATGTAAACAGTGTTAGCATTAGCAGGTGTGAGCTAACATACACACTGAGAAGAGTGAAATGGAAAAAGCAACCTTCAGGTTTCAGTACAATATGCATTTCAGTGGCTACAACACAGCCTTAGGTATGAGAGACATACCAACCTTCTGACTGACACAACAGTGTCCACAGCAAACCAGCATGGTCCCCACCTTGCAAAACTGAAAGGCCTACTCCTACCTAACCTAACATTTTATAGCAGTGTCCTGAAATCACAGTGAGAACTGCAATTATCACACAGCAGGCTGCATGCAATTAGTAAATGCTGGCCACCAATTGGTGCAGAGGCCATCACATGCACATGTGCAGATACCTACAAAAGGAGCCTGTACTGCCAGTCCACACATGCAGTAATATCACTGCAGCAACTGGAGGGAGACAGAGAGAGAGAGAGAGAGAGAGAGAGAGACAGACCAAAATAAAAAAAAGAAAGAAAAACCAAGCCAGCCAGCCATCTAGGTAGCCAGCCAGCCATCCACCCAGCCAGCCAGCCAGCCATCCACCCAGGCAGCCAGCCAGCCATCCACCCAGGCAGCCAGCCAGCTATCCACCCAGCCAGCCAGCCAGCCATCCACCCAGGCAGCCAGCCAGCCACCCAGGCAGCCAGCCAGCCATCCAGGCAGCCATCCAGGCATCCAGGGACCCAGCCATCCAGCTACCCAGGAAGCCAGCCAGCCATCCAGGCAGCCAGCCAGCCATCCACCCAGGCAGCCAGCCAGCCATCCACCCAGGCAGCCAGCCACCAGAGACAAAGGTAATGTAAACTACATAATCTAATAATCTACATACTGTGAACTGTCCATATGTGTTAGCAGTCTGCATCTATATGTATATGAAGGTGTGTATAGGGCAAGGGACATACTGCAACTGTTAGTAAAGGCTGGACATACATATGTAGTTGAAGGATGCTATGTGCACATATTAATGTAGGTTGAAGTGTGCGACATTGACAACAGCATGCAGTGCAGGTATATGTCATGTGGTGATGAACTTCTGTGGGACTGAGCCAGTGAGGCCTGCTACAGCTATATGGCTTGAGGACAGCATAATGCATTATGCACAACAGTGTGCAATATCATTACAGACTGGTATGTCTCACAACTGTTGCAGAAGTGATATTCCCACCATGAAAGGTGGGCAGTCCATGTACCTACATGTGCATGTATATGTACAGCAATGGATGTTAAGAAGTGTGTGTATATATATATATATATCGATATACATATATATATATAATATATATATAATATATATATATATATATATCTACATATATATATATATATATATATATATATATATATATATATATATGTGTGTACATAGACAGAGAGGTCTGTATAGATACATAGAGATATATGGATAGATGGAAATATGTATATACATATAGATATAATAGACACATACATATATATATATGTAGATACGTACATGTATACAGATAGATATGAATGTCTATAGATATGTATATATATATATATATATATATATATATATATATATATATATATATACATACATATATATATATATATATATATATATATAGATATGTATATATATATATATATATATATATATATATATATAGATATAAAGATATGTATATATTGATATATATATATATATATATATATATATATATATATATATTGATATATATATGTATATATATATATATATATATATATATATATATATATATATATATAAAGAGAGAGTAAGAGAGGGGGACATGGGGGCAGATGTACTGCAACAGGTGCCTGGTGACCAAGGCATGGACAAAACATCAGTATTGATACTGCAGTAGCATACCCATTCCAAAACATGTTACCCACTAACTACCACATAGGTGGTTGCCTGCCTACAACTGGAGGTGTCAGAAGAGAACATGGGACACAGGTGTACAATAGCCTCCCCTTTGATATCCACAGTGGCACACTAGTCTTGTAATCCCTGTACATGGTACGTGTCATCACTAAAGGTGTGTCAGCTAGGGAAATGTAAGTCAGTGTACCCCTGTACACCTCACAATGTCCTATGCAGTATGTACCTCCCATGAGAACTACAGCAAATGGAAAGGCCACAGACATACCCAACAAAGACTGATAATGGCCACAGACACATTCCCTATGCAGACTGACTCACAAAACCACAGATAGAGTGCCTTGCATACTGCCTACACAGAGGTTACCAGTGCTGGACATACAGAGTTATGTCACACCCATACCAGTTGGCCAACCACCATGGCAACACCTCACAATCCGTCCAGCCTACATGACTTAGGGCCCTAATCCCTGTCACCACACTAAACAGCACATGCTGGAGGTACAGGCTTCTGTACACAAACATGCCATACCCTGGACTAAACCACCCAGCATTAACAAACAAGGCTCCCCATTAGTAGATGTCATACATACCCCTGATGAATGTCATGGAGATAGTTAATATGCCCTTTGAGTCACCTGTGTGTAACCATTTCACAGGAGCAAGTAAAATCACAGTACATGTGTACCAAAGGGCAGGGTAGCATATGGCTAGGCTGCCCTAGGCCCAGGGCCAATAGCATAGTACCTACCTATGACACAATGCACACACACACACATGTACTCAGTGCAATACCAGCTATGTGACATTGAATGAGTGTGACACTGACTGTGTGCAAGGTCTGTAAAGGTGTGATAGCTTAGCGTGAGTTTGTGTCTGTCATGGTAGTTGGTGTCCTTGGTGTGAGGCCAGAGAAAGATGTGTCAGTTATTGCGATGCAAATATAGTAGATTGGCATATGTTGTGCCGTAGTTCCCTGTGTATGACTGTGGTGTCCCATCATAGGCAAAAGCAATACATGAATGCTTAGTAAGTGGTACTGCTGTTGAATCCAGCTCACATATGAACTGTTGTACTACCTGATGCTGAAGGCATAAACACTACAGTATGGTGTATGTTCACATTCTGTGGTAACACTGTTTGGTGTGTTACCTGTAGTCTGCACAGATTACATACCTCATGCATAGGTATCTATAATTAGGGGCACACAGCACTATAAGGTACACAGTTAATCCTCATCTGTTTCGTCATACATTTGTGTGTTGTATGTATGTGTAATGTGTGTGTAATGATGCCTGTACCATGGCTGCAATCACATGTGTGCTACAGGGTATGTGTGTGTACCTGGCAGCATGTATACTCTGTGACAGCAGTATGCTGGCTTTAGTAACAACTGTGCACGTATGTCAGGTAGGGGTATGGCATGAAAGACTAGGGTGGATTAACATTGAAACTGTACATGTGTATTGCATTCATTGCATGGGACGACAATATTTTTCATCCATTAGCTTGATACATACCCCAGTGCGAGGTTGTGCATTGTATCCCAAACAGTGTGCTGAGTGCTGGTGTATACTAGTTTGTTGTATGGAGTGTGGCGGGCACTGTCAGACAGTTGTGGGCTGAGCACTGATATGTGGTATCGAACATGTGTATCCCCTGATAGACAGACATATGCTATATATGGTAGTGAAGTGATATCAGTACATTTGAAAATTAAGTGTTCCACATGACTTGCTCACATATTTTTCTTTTCCTTCCTTCCAGGGTGATGGTACATCAGAGAAACCCACCGTATACAGCAGCAGAGGATCAGGAGATCCACCAGAGCCTGGTGCATAATTACTCTATGCTGCTTTCCAGGACCACATACACACACACATCCCAGCAATGTTGCCCCATCTTGTACTGTTGTCCCTCACTAACACACACACACACACACACATACATGTCAATTGGATGTGTCAATGGCAGACTCTGGCAAACCAAGTACACACCCTGTGCATATGATGAAACTGTGCCACCTCCTGCCATCTGTAACATTGATGCTGGAACATGATAGCATGGTACTGATGCACAGGGTGACTACATGGCACTGTAGTATTATTATCATGTTGTTAACAGTACAGTGTAATGATATTGTTGTGGGTAGATTCGAGCATGCATGATGCATTAACTATGTTTGTCATTGCAGTTTTGTATACACCAGTGTTAATTCCCAAAGTGTACTGTCTGCACATGTGCCACATGGCTGTTGTGTGTACCTGTGCCTGCATGTGTTGGGGTGTGGACAGTACATGTGTGATGTTTGCATCACTGATTTGCAGGTGTACATTTGTGAACATGGTCAGTATGGAACATGACATGGTTTGACAGTATGGTGTGGGTGATACGGTTTCCACATGTCAATGGTCTGCATTCTGGTAGTATACACAGCTTACATAGCCTGGCATTCAGTGGTCATTACATGGTGTCTCCTCAACTGATACACAGACGTAGGAACCAGGTGTCAGTGATATCCCTGCAGTACTACACTATAGCAGTAGCCATTGCTACTGAGCCCCACACATCCCTGGGAACAATACCCTTTGGCATATAGCAGTTTCATGTACATGCCAACACACTATGGATATGTCCATCTATGACTGCAAATACATACAGTGGCCTACAATGCGTTCTACACATGACACACCTAACCACCACAAGGGTATCATACGGACAGATACCTGTTGTCCAAGCCATGGTATGTTGCTGTAACGCTACTGTGGCATTGTCATCGGCATATAGTTAACATAGTATTCCAACAGTACCATGTAGGTGGTATCACCCATCATGTAGAATGGGTAATGGTGTGTACATGTGGACAGGTGTTATCTTGTCTATCCTGTGATATTCACATTTCCAAAGGTATTCTGCAGTCCCTCTGTGTATCACCTAAGCAAGAAGGTGTCTGTATGCATATTGGCAACAGTTGCCATACACCTACACTGGATGGCCATCACTCACAGACTTTGCTGTGTTTTAACATGTCTGACATATACTGCAGACATGAACCATCACCCGCATTAATCTATCAAAGCTTTCATGGGTGTGTGTCATATAGTTGGCCTAGGACACAGATCACTGCAGTAGCTTGCATTGTCACCAACATACATGTATGGTCTAAGGTCTGGTAAGCTGCGGCACATGGCGGCAAAGGTAACAACTGTATTCATATGGGGCAGGCTTCACACATAGGAACTATTATAGGTCACAGGTACATATCTGTATGTGGCAAACACATACCTGATGTGTGCATGGCAATTACTGTTATAATAATATGTCATACAATAATGAAAGCAAAACACAAACACATTCACAAACTGTGTGACAAACGCACACATGGCATTTGTAGGACTCAAACCCCTACCTAACTAGGTTATGGCACTTGAGAGAGATGCATTAGCACAGCACGCTATTCGCATTACTGGATGATTTTCCTTCTCCTGCTGTATATATAGGGTGCTGACATCATCAGTGTTTCCAAAGAAGAATGTACATCTTTTAGTGTGCTATCCCAGTCTTCAAAATGGCCATTCTTTTCACAAAGAATTGCAGACACACACACACACACAAACAGCATTTGATTCAACATAACTATAACTATGTTATGATATTGAGACAGGCGCACAGACGCGCAGCTGCCATTCATTACTGGATCTGATCCTCTTGCCTTGTATATATAGGGTGCTGACATCATAGTATCCCAGTCTTCAAAATGGCCATTCTTTTCACAAAGAATTGCAGACATACACACACCCCTTAGACATAGCCACTCACCAACCCTCTTCCAGCAAAATACAGCCGCATGGATGGGAAATTGCATATTCACCCCTGGGATCTCCACTGTGTCCCTGCTTGACAGAGGCACAGCAAAGTACCCTTAAAGGGTGCCTTCTGTGACCTACTTTACAGAGGCACAGTAGGCTACTATACTGGGGATGCAGACGCCAAATGCACTCTGCCTAGACTTATGAATTCCCCAGGGCAGACAGCCTAGTATTCACCTCTGCACCTATGTTTATGTTTGGGATGCACAATATTTGTTGTTGTTACTGTTTGCAGGTCTTTATTGTCATAGCTTTCACAGTTTCTGTGAACAACGTGTGGTAACATGTTTGATCATGACAGGGTTCCGGTATATTAATATATGTGTCTGTTGTCATTTAACTGTGTGCACAGGGTGGATTGCTGGATTGTGGGAGGTTCCTGGCTTAACACATGCAACTGCCAGATATGTGTGACTGACTGCTATACTCAAACATGGCCTAAGTGTGTGAACATGCCCAGTTCAGGCTTTCCATGGTTTGTTGCCTGACATGTGTCTCATTTATCCAAGTGTGTGAGCATGCCCAGTGTGACCTTTCCATATGTTGTGATCTGAAGTCCACTACATTTGTGGTTGTGTGTGAACATGACCAATATTGACATTAATACTGTGTGTGTTGGAAGTCATGTTGTGTTCTTACTGCCAAACTCCTTTGTGTCATAACTCAACAGGGATTATGCTGTGCTTGCAGGGTTTCCATGGGATAGTTTGCAAAGACTTGGCAACATTCTTTCATACTGACTGAACACTGCAATACTGTCATGGTGTAGTGGTTCAGTACTTTCATTATGGTGCACAGTATCATGGGTTTGAGTCCCATCACTGCTGTAAATGCTCATACTGAGCAGACCAGACTAGTTAAGGGCCAGTTGGGCAACTATGAGCATGTTGCATTTTGTTCAGCTATGACGTACTTAGAACAGGCTTGTCCAACATTGCTGTGTATTCACCAACTTGGGTGGACATTGGCAAACATTACTCCACAGTGACCACAGTTGTACTACTTGGTGTGTGCGATTCTGTTCATAGGTTCATACTAGGCTATCTGCCCTAGGGCATTTATAATCCTAGCCAGTGTGTGTTTGGCTTTCAACACACATTGTAAGTGGAGTTTGCCATTACATTTTTCATGGTTAGTATACTGTGCCTCTGGCTAACAGTGACATAGAAGTGATACCCAGGGTAAACCTACAATCTCCCATCCACTCATCAGGATTCCTCTTGAAGACAGTCAATGAGGGACTCTGGCTAACCTGGAGTGGGAGTTTACTCAAGTGTGGGGGAGCCTCTGGGTTATGGATCTGTCACTCCAGCATGTCCTATTTATTTCAGTCCTGAGGTTCAGGTCTCTTGAGCGCATAGCTTAATGGGATTCTGATTTTCCAAGGTGCAGCATGTCCATTGATTCCAGGTTGGACATGGCTTTATACATCTGGCACAGATCACCTTTGGGCAGGCAGTATGCCACTGAGTGGAGCTGCAGTTTCTTTAACTGGGAAGTGACTGGCATTGTTTGCAGTATCCGTTGAGGCATCACCTTTGTGGAGAGGGTCCACTGTTGCTGTACACTGCTCTTTGGGTACATATCGTGTGTTAAGGCTGACATTGAACAGTGGTTTTATGTGTGTGTTCAATTCTGCTTGGAGTTCATGTTGGACACAGCCCAGGACACCGTCTGGTCCCATTGATGTTGTGTGTTTTGCTTTGGAGAGGCTGGCTGTTATCTATGCATCTGCAATGTCAGGGGGCCAAGCACTCTGCTGGGATAGATATTTGCCCTTTTGGTGGGGAGGGGGGGAGAAGTTTGCACTGAACCTGTCAGTTTGGATGTTGGCAATGTCTGTGGGTTTGTTGTATTGTTTGTCATTTTGGACTAATTCTGAACATACCTGGGGATTCCCACACAGGTTCCTACAATAAGTAAGGAATGCCTTGTGATTATCCTTGGTGTCCTGTACGATTTTTATCTCACAGATGGCCTTAGACAATTTTATGTGTGGACTTTGTTTTTCAATAATACTGGTCAGAGATGGCTTCCTTTTTGTGATTTGGATCTATCATATAGTAGCTTCTTCCTTGTATTGTATGGTTTGTTTATGGCTGGGGTCCACCAAACAGGATGCTTGCCTTTGGAGGATTGGGTCTTGGTTTTATTTGGGATTGCATGATCCATGCATTCCTGATGGTGTTCATAGAATGTGTTTATAAAGGGTTATGAGGTCTGGGCTGTATTTTCCACAGACACAGGGACTGTGAAGGATTCCACCTCAGTTTTGAGGTGTGTGACATATGCTTTAGTGAACATTTTTCACTGTGGTTTTCTGGCCATGGGCTGGGGTGGGGATGTGAATATCCAGTGAGATTACTATCTGGTGTGATCATACCAGTGAGGGATACACATCTGGGCCTGGGCATAGAGTCCCCATGTTGGTGATGATCAGGTCCAGTATGTTTTCCCCTC
Organism: Protopterus annectens; assembly: GCF_019279795.1. Classification (NCBI taxonomy): domain Eukaryota; kingdom Metazoa; phylum Chordata; order Ceratodontiformes; family Protopteridae; genus Protopterus; species Protopterus annectens. The sequence goes on from NC_056743.1 coordinate 753,324,261, forward strand.
TTGTGGGAGTGGTAGCAAGTTGTTCCATAACATTTTGGTTTATAAATTCTGGGAACCTTTGGCCTAGGTTGTTGGAGCTAGAGTAATGCTCCCAGTGTATGTTTGGGTAGTTGAAGCCGCCCAATATAATGGTGTTTGGGGAGATATTCATATTTTCATGTGTTCTCCAGTTGACCAAGTGTGGTTCCTGGGTTTAGGAGGGTGGTCTGTAGCAGGCTATGAACTGGAAGGCGGTTTTACCCACTGTTGGTTACACATGGGTAGTCTCTGATGCTTCATGCTGTGCCACCAACCTGGGGGTGTGAGTATCTTTGACAAATATTGATACTCACCCTCCTTTTGTAGTTTGTTCCATGTTTTGCAGCTGTAGAGCATGGTATGAGGTGTAGCTGTGAATGCTAGGGTGCTCTTGGGAGCCTTGAACCAGGTTTGAATGTTTGGAGTGTGTGCATCTTGCAGTTTAGACTTCTGGCATTGAGTAGCATTACTTATACTTTCTTATCCCTTGTGATACCTATGGAGGTGGGTTTGTGTTTTGAGCCTTTCCTAGAAAAGGCACTATGGGGCTGACAAGAGCCTTTGGCAATATCCAATAGGCCACAGGTGATAGGTGAAATCCGTCCCTAGCAAAGCATCATGTCTTGTCGAGCATCTCATCCCAGGCTGATAGGCAGCCAACTGGTGCAGTACCCTGGATGCTGATGCCTGTGATAGCCCCATCATATCACCAGCTGGTCTCTGAAAGGTACCTGTTGCTAGTATTCTTAGGCCAACACATACCTTGGTTTCCACTGGGATGGGTCCCCTCTGTTGGTTCTGTGTGTGAGGCGTGGCCTGCACAGCTCCACAATTTGCTGCAGGAGGTCTCTGCCCACTCTATAGCGCTCCACTATCTCCAGCTCATGTAACCCCTGGTAGGTGACCCTGGGCCTGTACACTCTTCTCCGTCTCCTCACCATGGGCTGTCCGGCAGCATTTGCATTGTCACCACCCTCAGCATGTTGCATATATCATCTTATAACAGCAATGGCAGCCCCTAGAATTTTTTGTCTGAGTGAAGCTTTTTCAGTTTTCACTTCTAGTAGCATACTCCAGTTTTCAGTGTCTCTTGTGAGAAACAAACTGCACTGTTGTTTGCAGAGTTTTAAGTGCTGGGCTGGGCTAGGCTAGTGCTCTGCCTGTGTTATTGCCTGATTTGGATTGTTTTCATCTGCTGGCTCTACTAGTATCACCTGGTAGCTTCCTGCTATTTGTTGTGCTTCCTTTTTCCTTTCTGTTTCCTCAGGGGGAGCAACGTACATACAAGCGCAAACATGTTCACAGCAGCTCACCCACGTGCACACATGCTTAGATGGACAAAAACTTGCTTATTTGGGTTAAAACATGCGCGCACCAGCGCAAACGTGCTTACAGGTCTTTAAACAGCCTTATACATGCTTACTCCAGCTTAAACGCGCGCACTCACGCTTCCACGCACGCACTCTGTCTTACTCAAGTTTACAGGCGGGCACACGCGCGCATACCCGCTCAGCAAGAAACTTTGGTGTTATCCACAGTATACACCTTCCATTTCTTGGCTTTCTCTGGCCTACCTTTTGACACACCTCTTTCCATGATGTCTAACTGACACCTAACAGATGCCACTGTCCTCCAATGAGCTGCACTACTTACAATGAGCTGCACTACTTTCATACATACCCCTCTTGTGATGTCACCTATCTCCTATTCTGTTCCTCCCCATATCCTACTCCTCCACTCCACTGACTGCGCTCATTCGCTATGTAAAAGTGAGATTCACTATCCTAACACTCATTTACATAGGATTGCCTACTAATGCTTGGTTACATGTCTTAGACTGGGCTTCTCCCCTTAGCAACCCCTACTCGATGGCCATGTTGTCTTCAGCCTGCTATTCCCTTACATTGACATTTGACAATTTTCATAAATTCCATGTTTGTGGCTTTTATTGCCTTATTTTATGATTTTTATAGTGCACCCCATTTGTGCGGCGCTGCGCTACGCTTAAACATCGGAAATCGCCAAAAAAAATTATTTTTATTTTAATTTTGCATCAGGGAAACTTTCTAATGGCCGTATATTTGGTCATTGGCATGCTTCCTCAACCATATGCAACCTTTATTTGGAGCTGAAAAGGCTCCATTGTGCTATTTGCATTACGGTACTCAGTTGTCAACTGAGTACATTTCTGCAGCTAACACGTCTCCTACTCGGACAGGTTTCTGCTTCCTGGATCGCACATTTACCTCATTTGCATGCCTTTCGGCTGCAAGTGAGGTAATTTGCATATCACAGCCCTCTCCGTGTAGGAGACGTGTTAGGAGCTCTCTTACACGCCCCTACAGGCTGTCCGTGGATCGCTCGTCGGACATGATGGCTGCATGGAGTCTTACTCTACTCGTAGACTCCGTGCAAGCCATCGTGAATCCAGCCCAGTAACATTTTGATGTCTACTGGACTCTTTGACTATTTAATCCAGACAATTCTTGTTTATGAAATCAAGGCATTTTCGGCCATAACCTACATTTGAGGTAGTTAAAGTCTCCCAGGATGATGGAGTTTTTTTGTGTATGTGAAGTTCATCCAATGTATTTAAGACCTAGATATGGTTTTCTGGGGGGGTCACCAAAGGGGTCTGTAACATGTTAGGCTCTGATAGCTGGCTTTATTTAGGTTGAGTTGACTCTCAATAAGTTTGGTTTTTGGGTCTCTGGGACTCTGTTTTGAGGTACTGTGGTCTTTAAACAAATATGGATATTCCACCAAGGTCTCCATCAGGTTTAAATGTAAGGTGGACTCAAAATCCTGGTGCAGAAGAAGTGCTTTCTGCACTTTTAATCAGCTTTCAGTAGTAGTACACACATGAACATGCTCCAAATTAAGAAAGGCCTCAAGGCTGGGCGATTTGTTATTTAGATTCCTGGCACTGAACAGTGCCATATTGATATCAGCTGATGCTTTGTTCATTATGTTTTTTTAGGTTGCAAGATCCATTAGCTAAACTCTGCCTAAAAGATGCATTATGGGAGCAGCAAAGGATTCAGCCAGTATGCAGAAGCTTTGGAATAGAGGTGCAAGCCATTTCTGACAAAGCAAATGGGACTGTGCAGCAGTTTATCCCATGCTGACACTTACTGGATCTCTCTTGAATGACAGCAGTTACTAAGCCAGTAGTTGAAATGAATCATCTTTTCCTTATACTTTGGTATCATTTTTTGTGAAGGTAGGATTCTGCTCAATACCAGAGTCTTTCCTACACTTGTGACATGCACAGAGAGCTTGAAAATCTCTCTGCAGTTCCTTCAGGGTTTTGCATGCCAGGTAATTTACTCCCAGATGGACCATCATCATGCCATAATCATATTTGTTCATCTTAAGGGTCTTGAGGGCTTTTGAAATTTCAGATATCATGGCACTGGAAAGACAATTCACCATCACCTTGTCTTTGTCCAGCTTTGTGAGAAAAGACTCTGTATGTCTTACTATGGGACAAAATGTGAAACTGACACATGATCTGAATCTTTTTTTACTTTTTTAAACCTTTTTAATTTTATGAGTTAACATAGTTAACTCAGTACTGTGGTTATGGACAGAGGTTAAATGAACTCTTTTCATATGTTTATAGTGTTTTTAACAATATATGCATTACATGCCTCACAGGCAAGCCTATTTGTTGTAAGGTTTTTCTTATCTGTTGTGTGTCTTAACATGTTGAACCATGAAATCCAGATCAAAATATTCAAATTATGTACCAGTTTCACATTTTGCTTTACATATTACACCTCACCAAAAAGAGGCAATGCATTTTGTCTGTATTCTCTTGATTTAATACAGCTTTAATACAACTTCTTATGTATTTTTGAACGAAATGACTTCTTCTGTCATCTCAATTTTTAAATGCTTTAGTTTCAATTTCTTGTGCAAGCCTTTTATTTGCATATTTACATGAAAAAGTATGCCAGTTTATTTATTTCAAGTAAAATATCATTCAATTTTGAATATTTATGACTGATTGGTTATTTATCGATTAAAAGGTTCATGGACTTTACATTTTATGGGTGAACAGTAAGGTATGCTTTTGTTTTGTTTGTTTGGACTAAAAGAAGAAGCCGATGCTGAAGAGTCATCATTTACTCCACTTCTGTGAAATATTATGAATTGATGTGGATATTTAAAGTAATCCTGGTCAAGTTTTAATTCCTGTTGACAAGGTTACAGTGAAAGCCACTGGGCTTGGCCTGAAGTGGGTGGAATCCTGGGAAGTTGGTGATCATAACTGTGATCTGCAGCTGTGTAGAATGGAGCTTATCTGGGTGTGGCAGGTTCTGGCTATAACCTAAGGCAACAAGACACATTAAACAAATACCTTTAAAAAGACTGCACATTGTATACAAAATGGTACCAACAGTAGGAGTTAAGCTCCATGTTGCTGGTTCCATGTCACATCAAATATTGCAGCAGTGGTGTGAGAGTCAGAACCTACATTAATTGGTAGCAGAAGGTAGGATTATATACCTGCTTATCACAGCAGTTTCTTCAGGTTTTAATTGGGTTTCAAGTAGGGGAATAGCACTTTCAATTTGTAACCCATAGGCCTTGTCTTACACATCTGGAAGTTTCATTAGGGTTTAATGAGTTAACTCATTACTGGCTTTATTGGCAGATGCTAACTTAACTCTTTTATATACTTAGTGTTTTTAAAAGTACATGCATTACCTGCCTCATAGGCAAGCCTATTCCTTGTAACATTGTTCTATTTCCTTATTGAAATCCAGTTCATAACTAAAAGCACTGTTATTATGCATGCTCAGTAATATTCTTATTGTGTGCATCTAAACTGGATCTCAATGCATTTAAGTGGGTCACATTATGTTGGTGAGAACTGTAATTAATTCAAGATTCATCTTGTCAGAGAAAATCACTAACTCAAAAAAAATACAGTCATCTTTTGAAATATAAATAGGAAAGTGATCTAGGCATAGACCATCTGTACTCTATTAATTTGAAACATTCCTCATAAAAGCAATGCTCTGCACAAGGGACATCTATAGGAAAATATTTTCAAAATTATTTAAAAAATGTAGTAAATCAGACTTGCTAACACTTATAATGTCCTGGTGATTGTATTATGCCTTGATAAAAGAAGTCACATGTTTGTTTAACAATTCTTGGAGTATCCTGTCGTTACTACTATGATTCTATCACAGCTTTCTGGACCACATGTATGCAAAATTGATGATGGCCCTAGATGCAAACCTGCACATGTGGAACATTCAAAATATCTGGCAATGTATGTGGAGTCAACTGAATTATCCTGTGGTCTTCAGAATTCTTCTGAATGAGTCCTTGGTTAAGGAGCTTCCTTGGCGAGTTTTAGATATACAAATAAGTCTAGGTAGATCAAGGTGACCAACAGTCCCAGTTTTTCCAGGACAGCCCCAGTTTGGAAGTCTCTGTCCTGGAATCCCAAACATTGTCTTTGGGACACAGAAATGTCCCAGTTTAGACCGCTCAGTCTGAATGGTGACTTGGCTTCCCAGGGTGGCCAGTCCCTCTGCTTTCCCATCCTAAACAGCTCTGGGGACTTTGCGATTTTTCAAGGATGCCATTGGGTATGAGGTAAGGTCAGATGCCTTCGCCCTGGCAGGAACCTTCCAGGCCCTGCCACCATCAATCAGTCACTCCTTCAAGGACTTCCATCATGGGGGGTTCTGCATGACCACACTCACCCAGGCAGTAGCTCTCCAGGCCCTACACCCATCTGTCTGGCGCTCCCGTACTGACTTTTGTCAGAGCTAAACTCCACAGTCCTCTCCTTTAACCTGGCCAAGAGACCTTCCCCAGCCATGGCCCTCCATGTCAGGGGAATCCACAGTCTGCATGTGTCCTGCAGGCTGCCAAATCATGCCGGATCACTCATGCCCTCGGACCCTCTGAGGGGAGCTTCCCTCCGATCCCGTCTGCTTCTCTGGAACTCCCCTAGGCTGCTAAGGGGAAATCCTCTCTCATGAAGGCTTCAGAGTCCCCCTGCTTTCCCATCCAAAGCAGCTCTGGAGACTTTGACATTTTTCAAGGATGCTGTCGGTTATGGGGTGAAGTTGGATGCCTTTGCCCCAGCAGGAGCTCTCCAGGCCCCTCAGCCATCCATCCTGGTGCTTCCTCAAGGACTTCCATTATGGGGAGCTCTGCCTGATCCCACTCACCCAGGCAGGAGCTCTCCAGGCCCTGTTGCTGTCTGCCCTAGCACTCTCTTAAGGACCATTGTGAGTAGCTCTGCCTAAACCCCCCCCCCACCCACCCAGCAGGAGCTCGCCCAGCCGTGCCACTATCTGTCTGTCTCCCCCTTCCAGACTTCCGTCCCAGAGGGGGCATGGACTGTACCCCTTCACCCAGGTGAGAGCTCCTTCCATCGGGACTGATCCCCTCTGGGGTTCCACTTCTACACAGGAGAGAAAGCTCTTTTCCAGGGTTACATATCTCCTAACTACTGCCAAATCATGCAGTGTCATGCATGCTTTGGAGCCTCTCAGGAGATCGTCCCAGCCTCATGGAACTCTGCTGGGCAACAAAGCCTCAGACAGTCCCTCATCCAGACTTCTCCACTTTGCCTTGCACCTAGGGCTATCAAACTCACAGGGGAGATGGCCCTCAGTCCCCCCATCTCTGCACTTTTTGTGGCACACCTCAGTCTTTCACCCCCATGGTACCAGGTGCCAACGAATGTGAATCACTTCAAGCCACCTGGCATGTAGCCTCTTGCCTCCTGGGTGATGCTATTCACAGAGTGGCATCCCCACAGTGCCTGGTGAAGGATGGGAGGCCAACCTGCCTTCCCCAGTGCAAGATGACATGGCTGCCCTATCTCTACTCCCATAGGGGCTGGGAGAATGGGATTGCAGACCTGGCCCTCAAGTGTCCCAGTTTAGGTCCTGTAACAAAATGGTCACCTTGAGGTAGACCTTTTTTTCTGTTCTCCCCTTTATCCAGTTTCTAATAATAAATGTATGAAATATGTGTTAGTGGCTCATCTAGAGGCTTGAATGATTCAATGGGTCCAGTTCTTGCCACAGATTCTGTTTTATGGCTAAATATCAGTGAACGTTTCATCAAAACTAATTCTGACAAAAATGTAAATAAATAAATATCAGCATCCCATACCAAACACCAAAAGGGTAACTGGCTAGGTTTAAAATGGCTTGCAACACTCCCTAAACTGAGTATGTTTTTCTAGAATAATTGGTGAGTGTCATATGCAGTGTGCAGTTGTAGCTTACCTGTGTGCATTCTATTTAAGAAAACCATAACTAAATGTAACATTATAAAATTGCAGTTATGTCTGCCCCATACAGATAATCACCTGTAAAATACAACTAAAATATATTTGGGGATGTATCATAAAATTAGTGTTTTAAAATATAATGTCTGGTACCTCAGCAGAAGACTGCATAATTTATCTACTATTGGGAGGCTTAAGGTTGGATTTTGTCTTATTTATTTTTATTTTTTGACAGACCTTTAAAATTCCATTCTAACCCTCTCTTTATCAAGTGCACAGTGAAACTAGTTTTCCATAGTTCTTGTATCTGTATCCAGTTGTCTTTCTTAGCTCTTGTATCTTTACCTAATTTGCTGCAACAAAAGTGAAGCAGTCTCTTGGTTTATGAAAATTAGCTCACAGAAAGTCCACTACAAATGAATACATTGTAAGGGGCAGACCTATTTCCTATACACACATTGTGCAATACATTACTCTGGCCTTTGGTAGAATTGGTAGCCACTCTTTCTTTTCTCTTGGGCTCTGGTTAACTAACAACAAGGCACTTTGCTTTTACAATGAAAGTGTTTCTAGCTGCCCTTTCTTTGCTCCTGTAACCCCTATGCTACTTCCATTATGAATAATGGATTATTTTTCTTAAGCCAAAATATTTTCTTTTAGCGTATAACCTCCAAATAATTGTTCCATAACAAAATTTCATCAAATTTTCATCAGTGGTTTACAGAGAATTATTATGTAAACACCCTATTAAAAAGTACAACATATTGTGGCAATAACTCATGAATTTTATTTTGAAAGCCACATGAGCTAACATCAATCATCTCTTTAAGTCAAATACCATCTTACTGTGCAGCTTGTGATACTTATTAATTAGAAATGTGTTAATCAATTTAGCATGTATGTTATAACCAAAGCTTGGCATTTCATTTATATCATGTATTCACTTGTACCACCACTTCATAAAAAAATGCCACTCGGGAAGTTTTAGGCTGTTTTTTCTACAAGTTAATTTGTGATTACACTCACTAAGATATTGTGTTACAGCCTACCTCTTCTGAAGCTCCCAATTAAGTTTTCCAACACATCTGTTAGTTCTGTGACTCAAAATTAATTCTAGCCTTTCTGATGCTCATTTGGTGTCCAATCCCTAAGTGCAGTTCCATCCATCATGGTACGTTTGGGTTTATGTTTGCGCATCGAAAAAAATTACAGCGAACGGCTAATAATCAAACATTGAACAGCAAAAGTTTAATGTACCAAAAAAGCCGAAAAACAAAAAATAATTCGACTGGCCATAGTTGGCCAACAACCAGGAAGTACCGTGATGCATAAGGTAAGCAAAGGAAACCTTTTTTTAATTTGCCCTATTCCCACTGTAGTGTGATCTTAGAGATGGTATATATAGTTGGGGGTGTTGGGGCACAGCCCCCCACACTGGTGGTTGTGGGGGGTACAGCCCCCCCACCTTGGTTGGTTACATTCATGATGTTGGTCAACCATGGCCAGTCAAATAATTTTTCACTGTTAAACTTTTTCAGTATGTTAAACTTTCACTATTTAATGTGTTTAATGTTCAATTATTAGCCATTCACTTTTTTTCTATGTGCAACTGTAGACCCAGTACGTTTACTCATGATAAATGTTCTAATCCCCCTCAGTCTAAAATCTTAAGTTGCTTATAGCTACTTTCTCTGTAGTCCAAAGATGTTTGGTCTTTGTGCAGCCCTGATTTTGCACATTCTCACTGTTCTACAGTGTGATCATGAAGTAAGCAATATATTTTTCCTAGAGTAATCAAAGCACAACCAAGCACTGTAGGAAAATATACTAAGAAATCATCTTTTCTTTTAGTGTCCTTATGTATAAATTGGTTCCTAGGATTGAGAGTTCTGTGCAATTGCCCTATTGCATTTACCAAGAATGGCAAGGAGTCACTCAATAGTAGGTGGATTGTTTGCTAGTCAACATTTCAAATACTGAAAGCCATGCCATTTCAGGAATAAAACTCAGATGTCCAAACTTCAACTAGTTGCATGGGCAGTAGAGGAGCAGGCAAGGAGTGGGGACATTGACAAGATTGAGATTGTTTCATTTTCTCAGGGGAGGGGGTCATAGAGAGACACCCTGTTTAGTGTGAATACTTGTCACAGAAGCCCCTGTAGAGTGGAAATATCACTGGTACTAGCTTTTCAAGTTAGAGGGCTACTGATGGAATGTGCTTCGTGAAACTGAGGGCCACATCCATCACATATATCCATTGCATTCTATCCTTTACTCATATTGTGGCTATGTGCAGAAGGAGGAACATCTAGGGTTTAAATACAAACCCTAAATGCCCAGTGTGGATGACGGCATCATTCCTGCCACTCACCCCTTACCACTGTGTGCAACAAATGGATCATAGGCTTCCACCTTTAGGGGTTAAAAAGGAGCTATTTCTACAAAGTATGAGGGTAGCTTAAAAAAGAAAGTCATACAAATGTTTATTCCCACCCATTTAGCTTCCAAAATTCACATGCCACCAAGTAAAATAACGTCCATGGCAATGTCTCGATACCTATACTGAAGGGAATTTTTTTTTGCAGCTTAGGTGATGAGCAGTCCACCCCATTGCTCCTCTCAAAGACCAGCTACCAATTGATATCAAGTAGGGATGGCCTCAGTGGTAATCACTCAGCACCCTCTGTGGAAAAGCCTGCATGTTCTTACTCCTCAGTGATTAATACTACAAGGGAATGAGCAGGTATACATCTGATATCAGCTGCATTTTCATTCCTAAGAAACCCATTGGCAGATGATCACAAACAGCAGAGGATAGTTGTGCCACCCACCCTAACATACTCCCCCCCTCACTCATACAGATCAAAACACTATGTGTTTTCTATGAACAATAAGGACTTGGTTAAGCCCAATGTTTTGATCAGTGCAAACCAATCATATTTATTTATGTTGTTGTTGTTTGTCTTTCGGCTTTTCCTGGTTAGGGGTCGCCACAGCAGAACTCCCGTCCGCTAATGATTGGCAGTAAATTTTCACAAACGCCGAGGTGCTAGCTCGATGTCCAACCTTCAGCGAAGGCACGCCCATTTGCGCATGTCTTTCGAACGCCCACCCAACCACGGGGAGGATATGCAGACTCCACACAGAAGGCACTCCAGCCGAGAAACAAATATATATATATATATATATATATATATATATATATATATGTGTGTGTGTGTGTGTGTATGTCATATCATTCCCGGGGTTATACTGAATTCCTCTGTGATTGGGTGAGGAACATAGTCATCTCTTGTCCTTCTAGGATGCCAAAAATATAAAGCTCAGGAAATAATATGAATACGATTATCTGTGTGTGTGGAAAAGATGCCAAATAACATTTCAACCTGTTTTGCCCATAAAGCACAGAGATGGCCATCAGCTAATATTATATTTTGTTGTTAGCTGGTTAAGTAGGCTAACATCTGAAAACTAACACAGAGTCAACCACAGCCCAAGATGTTTTTCAAAACTGTAGCATTTAATATGGTGAACAGTTCTAGTAACCTAGACTATAATCAGTACACCTGCCTTTTACCCTTTATGACCTTTTCTTTTAACAACAGTATTTTTGTCTTAAAATATTTACAATGTGACTAATTCACTCAGCATTGATCCATGGATTCTTACCTCATAAAGCAGAAAGTACTTTCCTTAAGTTGTCTTTCTATACAGTCTTCTGAAGTTTGGCCTTAAATAGGTTCGGTGTCAATCAGCAGCATTGTTATAGAGTGCAGCAAAGATATACAACATGACCCAATAAATTTAGCGCTGCTAAAAGGTATCAGGGAATGTGATCAAACCTGCACAAAACTCAAAGTGTAAACTGAGAGACTCCACTCTTAAGAATGAACTTGCTGGCAAAAAGGCTTCATGATCACCTGGAACAGACAGGGAGTAGATATTATATGTAAAAAAAACTTTAGGCAAAATTAAATAAATAAATACTTGGCTAGATAAGATAAATCAGATTGTTTTGCCATTCTTGGATTATACAGCCTTGGGACTGTACGACTTAATTATAAAGCCCTAGTAGAAGCTTAGCTGCTGCACAAAAGTCATTAATGTGCCTTTCTATGGCCCAAGGGAGACTGTTTCATTGTTGTGTTATTCTGTTTTCCAGGCTCTGAAGAAAGTAACACTATCCCTGGAGAGGCATTTGCACATATCAAACTCAAAGCTGTGTAGGAGCAAGTAAGGAACTGAAGATGCATATTGTGACTAAGGATCCATTCTGTCTCTTATCACATGAAATTCCCAGATAATTACTGGAAATACGTATTTCATTCTTTCCTTCTTTTGTTTTATCCAAAGATATAGAAAACTGTAATAGAAGCTTTTCAAACAAAAGCAGCAAATAAATATTTCTAATCTGTGAATTATACAGACTACAGATACAATTCTGCACTGTAAACTCCAAAATAAACAGAAATAACAGAAGCAAAGAGCTGTGCTGCCAAAAGTTAACAAAGAGTGCAGTTGACTATTATTGCATGCTAGTAGCCGAAAGTAGTAAGTAAGGAAATGTAAATTAAATGAGGCATGTGACATATAAAAATAAAGATGAGCATTTTTCTGACATGCAGAAAGTTAAAATAGTTAAACTAATAGCGTGTGTGTGTGTGTGTGTGTGTGTGTGTGTGTGTGTGTGTGTGTGTGTGTGTGTGTGTGTGTGTGTGTGTGTGTGTGTGTGTGTGTGTGTGTGTGTGTGTGTGTGTGTGTGTGTGTGTGTGCGTGCAGATGCACATTTGTGCTTGTGTACATATGTGTGTGTGCCTGTGTGTGTTTTAGCAGTCATTCATAAAATTATTATCATAAAATTATTATCAGATGGTAAGCAAAGCACCTTTTTCATACTCTGGTCTGACCAGGAAAGTGCTCAGAAAGTGAGGATTCTGCACTTGAAAAGGAGGATTTTTCATAATAGGAAATACTCTGTTAATATTCAAGCTTAGAAGAGCAACATTGTTTACAAAATCTAGCCAACCACATTACAAACATGAGGCACAGTGGTATGATGAGGCTGAGTTTGGGGTTAATTCAGCACAGTAGCATTAAGAGTACAGTATATGTCTGGATATGCTTCAGTGTGTTGTCATGTGTATCGTGTACTGAGGAGAAAGGAGCAGCACATGTTCCAGCAATCCCTGTCCTCATGGTGAAGCAGAAAAAAACACAATGTGAGCTTAGCTAAGTTTTAAACATACTGTACCTATCTCTCCAGCAGGTCCTATTTATATCACAAGCAAGGTTTAAGTCTTTAGAATAAGTAATTCTGGAGCCGTTTGTTTTGTGGGTATGCAGGAGGTCCATCAGAGTAGGATATGACAATGCCTTTTATGCCAGGCATAGTTCTCCCCTCAAAAGCATGTAGCAGACAGAGAGGTGGTCTGCATAGGACATTTTACTTATGTCCTGTATACTTTTAGTGAGGAACCTCTGTGAATGTTCCAATTGTTGGATATGCCTGGTTAGGTACATACCAAAGGGGGCATTGTACTCAATGATAGGTATGATGAATGCTGAATACAGTGGAACAATGAATTCCTTGGACTTAAATGCCGTGCCTTTGTTTATAAGTTGAGCAATATAGAATGATTTCCTCACCACTGTAGACACATGATGGTCAAAGGCTACATTACTATCTGTGTGTGTTCCTAAGTCTGTGACTACTGGGTCAGCTCTAAGGGGTGTGTGGTCAATATGATAGTTATCAGGGATGAATGACTTCCCAAAGGATACTATTATGCATTTCTTGGCATTTAGTTTTAATCCATGGCTTTGACACCAGTTGTGTGTCTGTGTCAGCCCCTCCTGGAGAACATTTGTGTCAGTGTAAGATTCAATGACAGCTCCTAATTTGCAATCATCTGCAAATTTAGTCAGCCAGAAACCACTGACATTGGCCTTGATTTCTGAGTAGTAAATGCCAAAAAAGAGTGGTCCAAGCACTGATCCCTGAGGGACTCCACTTGTGACTGGCCTCTTTGTAGAGGTGCACTCCCCAATTCTAACTTCCTGGGTCCTGTCTGTGAGCAAGTTGGCTATCCACTGGGTGACATATGGGTTTGTACCTAACCTCTCCAGTTTGTCAACAATGCCAGAGTGGGGTATTGTGTCAAATTCCTTGGCCAGGTCAAGGTAGGCAGTGTGAATGATTTTGCCCTCATCCATTGCTTTGGTGGCCTTCTCAAAGAAGTCCACCAGGTTGAGTAGGCATGATCTGCCTGTGACGAAACCAAACTGGGTTGGGTCCAGTATCTGGACGTTTACTATATCTATATTTATCATCTCCATGATAATGCTTTCCATGGCTTTACATATAAGACTAGTGAGACTTATGGGTCTGTAGTTTCCAGGGTCTGTAGATGGCCCACGTTTGTGCTGAGGGATGACTGTTGTCTTTCTCTATTCATGAGGCATGAAGCCTGTTTGGAGGCTACAGTTAAATAGTAATTCCAGAGACCCTGATAGGTCATGTTTCATGCTATTTAGAAGGCATCCTGGGATATTGTCTGGGCCCATTGTTGCAGTGCTCTTGGTCTTAGAGAGAGCATTTAGTATCTGTTCCCTAGTGATAGGAGGGGAAGTTATATGTGATTGTATTTCCTGAGGGAAGGTTGAGGGGGGGGGAGAGGGGTAAAGTTGGAGGAGAATTTATCGGCCAGGAGGTTTGCTATATCTTCTGGATCAGTATAGGTGGCTCCATTTATAATGAGCAATGCACACAACTGTGTATTGCCTTTGAAGTTGTGGAATGCACACCTTTCGGTCCCAGAACTTGGACCGAAGCTCCAAAGGCAGTGGTGTTTCCATATTCATAAAGAAAGCGCACACCTCCAGACTGGTAGCCCAACATAACGCATCTGAGATACTTCAGGTGCAGCTAACTTTGGGTAAGACACTGATTCAGGTCGTAGCCTGCTATAGGTCCCCAACCATGTCCCAAGACTCACACTCCATGTTCCAAAGCACCCTGGAGAATATTAGGGTCCGACCTAAGACTCTCATACTGGGTGCTTAACTACCCCTCCATTAAGTGGGAAAACTACTCATGTACCAATACACTTGCCCAATGCTTTCTGGAATTCATTAATTCCAATGCCCTGGACCAGCTCTTTCTTACCCCCACTAGTGGTAGCAACATCCTTGACCTGCTCATTACTAACATGGGCGAACATTGCTCTACACCAATAGTCAACTCCTCCCTGGTTAGATCCGACCACAAACTAATCACCTTGGAAATCCACATCCATCCTACCACCCCACAAAGGTAACCACCATGAAAAACCTCTGCAAAGCTAACTTTGGGCTCCTAAAACAGAGGTGGCTAACTTCACGGCACCCATGGAAATGGAGAATAGTTGCATGACCGCCGAATCATACACCAATGCACTATACAAACACGTTCACAAATGCATGGATCTCACCATACCCAGTAGAACCAAGATGCTCTCCTCAAAAAAGGAAGCCGATCTGGTGGTCCCCTGCCATAAACAAACTCTACAACAGAAGGAGGAAACTGATGCGGAATAAGGTGAAGTCCCAAGACTGGAAAAACACCCTTATCAGCCTCAACAAAAGGATGAGATCCCTCATCAAATCCTCTAAAGCTAGCTATGAAAACAGAATTGCAGCAGATAGTAAAGACAACCACAAGGCCTTCTATAGTTATGTAAAGAATCTCCATGACAATACCCAGATTTGCTCTGAGCTACTGCACAATGGTACCTCCTATACCAAGCCAACAGATATTGCCAATATACCGTCCGACATATTCAGTGCTAACGTTACCCCTCTCCCCCCCAAAAGACCAATCGCAATATCAGTAGATTAGCAGGCACCTAGTTTTACTGCTGCACAGGTTAAAACAGCACTGTCCAAGGCCAAGAATACAGCTTCCATGGGACCTGACAATATCCCTGGCTGTGTTCTACATGAACTACAGAGTGAACTGGCACCTCACCTGTGTGCCCTGTTCAATCACAGCCTCACCTCAGGCTTTGTCCCTACTGAATGGCACACTGCTACAGTCATCCATCTCCACAAAGGAGGAGTGACTACAGACCCCAGGAATTATCGCCCCATTAGCCTGATGAGTCTGATATGCAAAGCTATGGAACATATCATCATGGACCTAATAAACAAGGATATAGGGAATCTCCAAACTCTGTATCCTACGCAGTTTGGTTTTGTGAAGGCTAGATCATGCCTGCTCAACTTGATCAACTTCTTTGAGTCAGTCACCAGAGCTGTGGATGAAGGCAAGGTGGTTCATACAGCCTACCTTGATCTGGCTAAGGCTGCTGATACCATTCCCACTCGGGAAGCATAGAAAAACTCACTAAGCTTGGAATCAACCTCTATATCACTAGGTGGATTGCAAACTGGCTCACAGACAGACCCCACAGTGTGAAAGTAGCTGACTCGAAGTCAGACTGCTGACCAGTCACGAGTGGAGTCTCACAGGGTTCAGTCCTGGGTCCTCTCCTGTTTGGTATCTACTTCTCTGAAGTCCAGGCCAACACAGAGGGTTTCTGGATGACAAAGTTCGAAGAGGATTGCAAGTTGGGAGCTATTATTAACTCTCCAAGTGATGTTGACATCCTACAGAAATGCCTCAATGAGACCAGCGACTGGTGTCAGAATCATAGCCTTAAGCTCAATGCCAAAAAATGTGTCGTCATCCCCCTTGGGAAAACCCGGTTCCCTTGAATTACCACATTGATGGTAGTCCACTGAACACAGAAGGTGTTATAAGAGATCTGGGAACACAGGTTGACAGCAACCTCAATTTTTGACCACCACGTTGCCACTGTGGTGAGAAAGTCCTTCTATGTGGCACATCTCATTACAATGGGTTTTGCATCAAGGAAGAAAGAGGTCATTGTCTCCCTCTACTCTTCCCTCATTAGGCCAGTCATTGAGTACAACGCCCCATTTAGCAGGTACCTCACTAGACACCTGCAACAACTGGAGTGGCCACAAAAGTATCTCACAAAAAGGATCGTAGGCCTTAAACACTTGTCCTATATGGACAGACTCAAAAAGCTCCAGCTATTCTCTGTTTCATATCGCCAACTTAGAGGCAATCTCTGCTTGACTTAAAAAAACAATTCTGACCCAGCTCTGTTAGAAATGCTGCATCTAAAGAAATCCCAATCCCTCTGCACCACACACTCTAGAGACCTCAGCCTCATTACCACAATCAACAGAACATGCTGGAGGGACAGGTTCATAACCCAGAGACTGCCCATGCTATGGAATAGACTTCCCATACATGTCAAGCAGAGCACCTCACTGGCCCTCTTCAAGAGAAATCTTGATGAGTAGATGGGAAATAGAAAATTCACCCCAGGGAATCACTCCAGTGGCTCTACTCGACAGAGGCACTAGGAACTAAGGTCGGGGTGGCACGATGCCAGGGTAATCCTATGGGCTAGGCTTGTAAAGGCTCCAGAGCCATTAACCTAGTACACACCTATGAACTTAGCTTTGTGGTTGTCCTTGGCCAGAGAGGCCAAATGTACCTCAAATATGGCTTTGGTAGACTTTATTTGTTCTCTGAGTTGTCTGTTTAGTTTAATGAGAGTGCTTTTATCCTGCTGGGTGCTGCACCTCCTAATTTTTGCCATGATTTTCTTCCTTCTGTTATACAGCCTATTGATTTTGTGATTCCACCAGGGTGGCTTGTTTTTTGAGTTAGTTCTATACTTATTCCTGATGGGTACAGCTGCCTCTATGCAGCTATTAACATGCTTGTACAGGTTTTCTGTGAACAGTTCTGCATAGTCAGCAGTGTTCTCAGGGTTTATGAAGGCTTGACATTTTGCTAGGTTCTTACTTAATAGCAAGAGGTCAGACTTAGAATAGTTCCTGAATATTCCAGGTTTAGCTGGGAGACCAGATTTTATTTTTACTTCAAAGGAGACCTTTTTGTGGTCTGACTTTACCAGGGAAGGCATTACAGTAGGGGGGTGTGGAACACTCTCCCATATTAGTGAGACCAGATACAGTATGGTTGCACCCCTGGTTGGTGTACTGACTATCTGGTCCAAGGAGTTTGTGTTTACAAAATCCAGGAATCTCTGTGCATGTACGTTTGATGTTGTATAGGATTCCCAGTTAATAGTGGGGTAATTAAAGTTACCCATGAATATGGTATTGGGTTGGATGGTTAGTATTTCTAATAAGTTTAAATACATGGCATGGGTTTTCTGGGTCATAGAGAGACCTATAGCTTCCAAGGAAGTGGTATTGTATTTTGTCTATCGTGATTTGATCATGGAGCAGCTGAAGTCCATTGTCCTGTTTGACCAGCCTTGAAGTATATTTATTTTTGAAATAGAGACACCTCCGCTTTTATTCTCTGCCTGTGAAGTCGCTGGTCTAAATGCATGAAAGGCATTATAACCTTGCACTGTCTGTGTGCTCTCTGCGGCTTTAAACCATGTCTGAGTGACTGCACAGACATAAGCATTCTCTAGGGTAAAGAGCGCTTCTAGAGAGTGGAGTTTTTTGTTTAGGCTCCTAGTATTGAGCAGTATTACCATTAGATTTTCTTGGCTTTGATTTGCTATGTCAGAAGTACTTTCAGTTTGGCATTGTCTAAAAAAGGCACTATGGGGGAAGACAATGTTTTAGCTAATATTTGAAATTCTAGAGGGGAAGAGGTGCAGACCAACCCTGGTGAAGCATTGTGGTTTGTTGACTATCTCCTTCCATGCTGTCAAATATTGCAGCCCCCCCCCCCTTAGAATAACACCTGAAACTAAGCCAATTATTAAAGTCAATCATCTTTTGTTTGTATTGTGGCATCATCCTTGAAGAAGGTAAAATGCTGCTCAATGCTAGGCTCATACCAGACTGAGACACATATTCCGTAAGCTCCATGATGTCTCTCTTCATATAGTCCAGGGAGGTATGCCTCAGGTCATTTATTCCCACATGGACTATGACTGTGTCATTTTGGTAACTGTGGTCCAATGACCTGAGTGCATGCATAATGTGGTGGATCCTAACCCCTGATAAGTAACTGACCATGACCTTCTCCTTAGCCTGGTGAGAGGGGCATCAGTGTGTCTCATGATGCAGTCTCCAATGACCAGAATGTTGGCTTGTATGGTGGCCTGCCTTATGGGCTTAGATGTAGAGGCTCCATGAGATGTAGCTCTGTGCGTTGATGTGGGTGCTGTTTTGAAAGAGCACATTTGGGGTACTGAGAGTATTTGTTATTTGTGTTTCATCTAGGAGGTCTTTGTGGTTTAAGAAGATCACATTTAAGTGCCTCAGCAAATGTGGGTCAATATGTCTGCATTGAATTGTATGTGATGGGTGCAGCGGGTGTACTACTGACAACCTTATTGACATTAGGAGTACTTTTTATGTGAGAGCTTTGCCTCCAGTGACATTGTATAAATACATTTCTCACATACCATATCAGTTTTTTTGAGAATTAACTGGTTGCCAATAAACATGAGGCAATTTCTGCATTGCCTCAGGATGCCCATATCCACCAAGCCAGTAATGGAGACAGTAGGAAATATCTGGAGATTTATGTTATAATATGTCTGATGTCTGCATCCAAAAGTACTCTCAGAGTCTAGAAACAGATGTAGAACTTTGGCTGTTAATTTGAGTTTTTCCAAAAGAGAATGTTATTTCTAAAATTAAAGCTGTGCCAAAGGCATGCTAGGTTGCTTACTGTTGCCCAGTATGTTTACTGAGAGAATCCAGTAAAAGGTATGCTAAGCGTCTCATTTGTATATGATTATATTTATTTTTGTTAGGGGGACAGTGACTGATGTTGACAGCTTAAAGCCTTCGTGGGCATCATGTGATAACAGCTACTAAAAAGTGAAGCAGCAGAAAGGCAGAAGATATCTTTGAAGAGCAAATCTTCCTTTCATCACAAGGGCTGAGATTTTGGGTTGGCAGTAGCTGAATACTGTTTCTTATGTAGGTACCTCTGTCAGATGGTCAGTAAGAGAAATGGAAACTAGAACAAGAAAAAAGGAATTGCAATTCGAAGTGTTTACCTAGCTGACCTCATTGATTCTGTGGAGCACCAACACATTGTTCTTGTATCCAGCCTAAGCCTTCTTTCTCGATCTATAGTGGCAGCTTGGTATATTCTGTTTATAATAATTGCCTGGCTCTTTAACATCTGAATTATTTATACTGTGTTTGTGTGTGTACTGCTCTACACATGTGCTCATGTGTGTGTGTGTGTGTGTGTGTGTGTGTGTGTGTGTGTGTGTGTGTGTGTGTGTGTGTGTGTGTGTGCCCGCGTGTGTGTATGTTTGTCTATGTGTGTATGCATGCATGTGATTTGCTAAGCATGCATAGTGAAATGGTCAGCATGGCAAATAAAATACAATGCAAAAATGGAGAGGGATACTGTCATGTTGAGGGTGGTGAAATCTGTGATTTCTTTAAACTATTTTAGCCAAAAACAACCTAGGAGTCAATTCAGACAAAATGATCATGGTGCTTAAGAACCAAAGTGCTGTACATACAATAATAAAACTAAAATGATACATAAAAAACAAGAACTCAAGGTAATAGATGTATAAATTGAGATTGGCCGGAATGATTAGTGCTCTATCCTAGAAAACTATTTCAAAGAAATAAATAAATACATAAGTAAATAAATATGTAATTCATACAGGAAAATGTATGCAGAAGTAAGCATTGTCTTTGCATGAAAGAGGTTGAGTTGTGGGTCAGCAAAGATGCAGCACTGAAGTCAATAGTTGCATTGCAACAGACGGTTACTCCTTACAAGGTCATTAAAATGAATGCAGAGCAGGACCATAAATAAATAGAAGTAGAACATATATTTAGATTTAAATCACAGCTTAATCTTTATTTGAATCTGTGTTTGTCACAAAATTAAGTATGAAAAACTAGAACACAACAAGATGTAAAAGTCAGAGCTGTCTTAATAACGTTATATTCAGTTTAGTGCTTAATCCTAAACACTTAACGTAAGTATAACTATAACACAACAATAAAAAAGGCAAAAATGCATATTTCATGGATATAGTATTCAGAGCAGAAACAACCAAAGGCAAGTTTAGGTTCATAGGTAGGTACTAGCCTATTGACCCTAGGGCTTATACAAGCCTAGGCAAAAAGGTACCCTGGCTTTCACCACCCAAGAAAATTATTTTCCTGTGCCCCTGTCGAGCAGAGCCACAGAAGTGATCCCCGGGGTGAATTTCCTATTTCCCATCCAATCATCAAGATTTTTCTTGAAGAGTGCTAATGAGGAGCTCTGTTTGACATAGATTACAGGTTCATAGGTAGGTATTAGGCTATCTGCCCAAGGGCATTTATAAGCCTAGCCAGATGTGTCAGTTTTTGGTGCCACATTGATTAATTAACTGAGCCTCTGTCAAGAAGAGCCAATGAAGTGATCACAGGGATGTATTTTCTGTTACCCATCCACTCATCAAGGTTTCTTTTGAAGAGTGTTAGTGAGGGGCTCTGCCTAATGTAGTTAGGAGTTTTGTTCCAAAGCATGGGGAGTCTCTGTGACAGGAATCTATCCCTCCAGCAAGTTCTATTTATTGTTGTGGTGAGGTTTAGCTCACTAGATCGTGTGGCTCGCAGTGACTTGTATTTCTTTAGGTAGAGCATGTCCATCAATTCTGAGTTGGACGTGGCTTTGTAAGTCAGGCAGAGATCACCTCTGAGTATGCGATATGCCACTGAGTACAGCCGGAGTTTTTCCAGTCGGGCTGCATAGAACATATGTTTGACGCCAATAATCCTCTTGGTGAGGTACTTTTGTGGTCTTTCCAGCTTTCAGAAGTGTCTTGTGAGGTACATCCCAAATGGGGCATTGTACTCTATGATGGGTCTGATGAGTGACGAGTAGAGGGGCACTGTAACCTCTTTATTTCTAGATGCGAACCCTTTAGTAATTAGATGGGCTACATAGAAGGATTTCCTAACTACTATGGCAATATGATTGTCAAAGGAGAGATTACTATCTAACTGGATCCCCAGATCTCTTATTACCTCTTCTGTATTAAGGGGGCTGCCACCTATGTGGTAATTCATGGGTGTTTTGTTTTTCCCAAACAGGATGACTATGCATTTTTTGGCATTTAGCTTGAGACCATGATTTTGACACCAGGTGTCTGTCTCAGTAAAGCCCTTTTGGAAAATGTCCATGTCAGCCAGAGAGTCAGTTTTGGCTCCCAGTTTGCAGTCATCGGCGAACTTGGTTAGCCATAGTCCTCCTGTGTTTGCCTGTACTTCTGAGAAGTATATGCCAAACAGTAGGGGTCCCAGGACCGAGCCTTGTGGGACACCACTTGTGACTGGTTTAGAGTCAGACCTGGAGCCCGCTATTCTTACCGTGTGAGTTCTGTCTGTAAGCCAGTTGGCAACCCATTTTGTGATGTAGGGGTTTATGTTCAGGCTGGTGAGTTTTTCTATAATTCCCGAATGGGGAATGGTGTCAAAAGCCTTGGCAAGGTCAAGGTAGGCTGTGTGAACCACCTTCCCCTCATCTATGGCCTCGGTGACTGTCTTGAAGAAGTCAACCAGGTTTAGTAGGCATGATCTGCCCTTAACAAAGCCGAAATGGGTCGGGTCAAGTGTGTGGAGGTTCCCAGTGTCTTTGTTAATGAGTTCCATGATGATAGGTAGTCTGTTCCAGAGTATGGGAAGTCATTGGAACAGGAATCTATCCCTCCAGCGTGTTCTGTTTATTGTGATGACAAGCTTTAGGTCCCTACAGCATGTATTTCAGAGGGATTAGGATTTCTTTAAGTGGAGCATGCCCAACAGCTCTGGGTTTGACATAGGTTTGTATGTTAGGCAGAGATCACCTCTGAGTAGGCGATATACGACGGAGTAAAGTTGGAGTTTTTTGAGACGGTCTGCATAGGGTATCTGTTTGAGGTCAGTAATCCTCTTTGTGAGGTATTTCCATGGCCTCTCCAGTTGTTGTAGATGTCTTGTGAGGTACATTCCAAAAGGGGCGCTGTACTCTATAATGGATCTAATGAGTGATGAGTAGAGGGGAACAATTACCTCTTTTTTTCTGGATAAGAAACCTTTTGTGATTAGGTGTGCCACATAGAAGGATTTCCTGACCACTGTGGCAATGTGATTATCAAAGGAGAGACTACTGTCCACCTGTGTCCCAAGGTCTCTTATCACACATTCGATGTTAAGTATACTACCACCTATGTGGCAGTTCATGAGTACAGAGTTTTTACCAAAGGGGATGACAATGCACTTTTTGGCATTGAGCTTCAGGCCATGGCTTTGACATCAGGCATCTGTCTCAGTGAGGCCCTTTTGTAGAATTATGGCTCCTAGTTTGCAGTCATCTGCAGACTTCATTAGCCAAAGACCTTCTGTGTTAGCCTGTACTTCAGAAAAGTATATACCAAACAGGAGAGAACCCAGGACTGAACTCTGTGGTACTCCACTTGTCACTGGTCTGACGTCGGATTTGGAGTCTGCTACTTTCACAGTGTGGGTTCTGTCCATGAGCCAGTTGGCAACCCATCTTGTGACATAGGGATTTATACCTAGTTTAGTGAGTTTATCTATAATTCCAGAGTGGGGGATGGTATTGAAAGCCTTGGCGAGATCTAGATAGGCTGTGTGAACCACCTTACCCTCATCTATGGCTTTGGTGACTGCTTCAAAGAAGTCTATCAGGTTTAGGAGACATGATCTGCCTTTTACAAACCCGAACTGGGTGGGGTCCAGAGTTTGGAGATTACCAATGTCTTTGTTTATGAGTTCCATGATGATACATTCCATGGCCTTGCAGACCAGGCTTGTCAGGCTAATGGGGCGGTAGTTCCCGGGGTCCATCATGGCTCCACCTTTGTGGAGTGGATTAACCGTCAAAGTGCTCCATTCAGTGGGCACAAAGCCTGAGGTGAGGCTATAAATGAACATGGTAATTAGGTGGGGTGCCAGTTTGTTCTGTAGTTCATGTAGAACGCAGCCTGGGATATTGTCAGGTCCCATGGATGCTGTGTTCTTGGCTTTGGAGAGTGTGTTTTTTTACCCGTGTAGCCGTGATTACAGGAACTTTGCATTCTTCCGGTTTATAAACTGGCCCTCTAGGGGGTGAGAGGGTGGTAAAATTAGCACTGAACCTATCTGCCAGGATGTTGGCAATATCAGTTGGTTCTGTATATTTAGTGCCATTGTGCTGTAACTCAGAGCAGATCTGAGTGTTGTCATTGAGATTCTTGACATAGCTATACAATGCTTTGTGGTTGTCTTTAGAGTCAGTGGCAATTTTGTTTTCATAATTAGCTTTGAAGGATTTTTATGAGGGATCTCAGCTTCTTATTGAGGCTGACCAGGTAGCTCCTCCAGTCATGGTATTTTACTCTTTTTTGCAACAGTTTCTTTCTTCTGTTGTAGAGTTTGTTTATGGCAGAGCACCACTAGATTGTCTTCCTTTTTTTGAAGGATAGCATCTTGGTTCTGTTAGGGATAGCACGATCCATGCACTCGTGTAAATGCTTATAAAGTGCATTTGTGTAGGATTCAGCAGTCATGCCTCTATTGTCCATCTGCATGGGTGTCATGAAGTTTGACACTTCTGTATTAAGAAGTGTGAAGTTGGCTTTGGAGAAGTTTTTTATGGTGGTTTCCCTAATGGGGGTGGGATGTGGATATCTAGGGTGATTAGCTTGTGGTCAGATCTGACCAACAAGGAATTGACCTATGGTGTGGAACACCGGTCGCCCATGTTGGTAATGACCATTTCTAGGATACTGCTGCCCCCTGTTGGGGGTATGAATAAGTTGATCCAAGGCATTGTAATTTATGAATTCCAGAAAATGTTGAGCAAAAGAGTAGGTACATGAGTAATTTTCCCAGTTAATGGTGGGGTAGTTGAAATAGCCCATTATTAGAGTGTTGGGTTGTACCCTAATATTTTCCAGTGTATCAAGAAATGAGGAGTGGGAATCCTGGAGCATGGTGGGGGGTCTGTAGCAAACTACAATTTGGATTGCGGTCTTGCCCAGAGTTAGTTGCACTTGGATAATTTCAGATGCATTATGCTGTGCAACTAGCCTGGAGGTGTGGATATCCTTAATGAATATGGACATGCCTCCGCCTTTAGTGCTTTGGTCTGGGTTAGGTGGACGAAAGGTGTGGTATGAATTATAACCTGGTAATGCAGGGGTGCTCTCTGGAGCTTTGAACCAGGTCTCTGTCACTGCACAGATGTCGATGTTCTCCATTTTAAAAGTGCCTTGAAAGAGTGCATTTTGAGGTTTAGACTTCTAGCATTGAGTAGCACTATCCTCAGATTTTGCCTGCTTGTACCCGTTATGGTGGTGAATTTGTCATTTGAACCTTGCCTAAAAAAGGCACTATAGGGGTGGAAAGAGCCTTAGCCAGTATCCGGAATCCCAAGGGCGACAGGTGCAGGCCATCTCTGGCAAAGCATCGTGGTCTGTCAGTCATGTCATCCCAGGCAGACATCTACTGGATCCCCTTAGAATGACACCAGATGTTTAGCCAATTGTTGAAGTCAATCATTTTGTCCTTGTACTGTGGTATCATTCTGGGTGATAGCAGGATGCTACTGAGGGCTAGGGTCATACCTGCCTGGGCTACAAGATCGGAGAGCTCCTCCATGTCTCTTTTCATGTAGTCCAGGGAGGTACATCTCAGGTCATTCACACCAACATGGACAATGACAGAGTCATATTTGTACTTGTTGTGGAGTGACCTGAGTGCGTGCATTATGTGGCAGATCCTGGCACCCAACAGGCAGTTGACAGTGACTTTCTCCTTGTTTAGCCTGATGAGTGGAACATCAGTGTGCCTGACTATAGAGTCACCTATGAACAGAGTGTTGGGTACGTTGTTATGCCTTATGGGCTGTGGTTGAGTGGCACACTGAGATTGTGGGCTATCTGTTATTTGGGTTGTGTTGGGGGGGTGGAGTTAGCTTGCGTTTCTACTTTGGAGCCTCCGTGAATGTAGGTGTGTGTTTTGCATTTCTATGTGTGTATTTTGGTGGTGTAGATTTTGAGGAACGATGTGATGAGTGTGGTGTGGTGCAAGTGTTTACCTTCTCCTCTTGACTGTCTATTCCAGTCTTGGGACTAGAGAGCTTTGCTTCCATTTTGGCTATATAAGTGCATCTCTCACAGGTTGTAGTGTTGGGTGGTAGGAGAAGAGGGTTGTCTGTGTACATGAGGCAATTGCTGCATTGCCCCAAGATGCCCAGATTCATCAGGTAGACAGGAGAAAACACAGGGAGCTGACCCTTAGACATGCCTGGATAGGTGCTTATTTATTAAGTACTAAAAATTGCTTTCCTCTAGACAAGTGAGGAAAGTTGAGTGCTGTAGTAATTTGTGGCTTATTTAGTGCTTACAATGAGTTCTGAACAAGTGCTGAGCTCAAAGAAACAGATTTGAGTGCTGAAACTAAAAAACTGGCTAGTTTTAAGAAACAAAATTGAGCTAGAAGACTTTTTCTCCAACACAGAAAGGTTTGGGGGCTCAGAAGCTTACAAATAGCCCTGGATACAGCAAATATGTATGTGGACTAGAGTACTTACAGGAAAGGCAGGAAACAAACTTAGAATTTTTTTTTCTTCCCAAATGCTCTCTTTGTACACAGTAAGAGTGCCTGAAATCAGACTATGACCTCACTGCACTCAGTTGACTGAGCAAATGAGATGGGCTCAGAAGGAGTATCCAAATACAAATTTACAAGAGTGGCGTGTAATTTCAAAGCCGCCAAGATTAACACCAAAACAAGAACAGGGAGGGGGTGGGAACTAACTGTAGAGACGGAGAGCCACACTTTTCAGTTCAATTAATATTCGGGAAGAAACAAAAACACTAAATGCTGTACTATATGAAAAAAGTGCAAATAAAAGTGTACTTAAATTCACTTATACATCCAGTTGATTGCAGGCAAATCTTAGCCAGCCAAAGCTCAAGTATTTAGCAGAACAAAAACAAAATGTACCACTTATATAAGGCAGGACAGCCCCTCAGCTGAAGCACAGGCTATCAAAGTGAAACTATCCCCCCAACACGCACTAAATAATCAGCCCTCTCAAGTCTTGAACCCAGGGCCCTGTACACCATTTTTCAAAGTAATTATACCATAATACAAAAATAAATAAACAAATAAATAATAATAATAATAATAATAATAATAATAATAATAATAATAATAATAGACACCATAAAACAGTGTGCAGTTATCAAGAAACAGAATTCCATAAACAGAGCTGATGAGGTATGCAAATAAACAAAACTAGACTCAGAGGGAGTCATAAAACAAGCCCAGAAAAGAAAATGTGTGTGTGTGTGTGTGTGTGTGTGTGTGTGTGTGTGTGTGTGTGTGTGTGTGTGTGTGTGTATATATATATATATATATATATATATATATATATATATATATACTGATCACGGTAGTGGGCTATTTCACAGGGGACCCATTTTGGCCACAGCCTGGTAGTTACAAAAGAAAAAGAGAGGCATACAGTAGTTTAAAATAATGCAAGATAATACACAATGGTGGTTTGTAAGCATGCAATAAGGGTAATAGACATTACTTCAGGAAAGCAGAGTTCCTATGTACTCTGAAATGGTATACTCATATTTTCAGGAGATTTCCCTATGCTCTTGAACTTGGTATTCTTGTCAGTATTTTAAAAGTCTAATTTTTGAAATCCTGGTCAGCATGGGATGTCAAGTAACTAGAATTATTAAGGAGTGTTTGCAAAAAGTTAGTAAAAATGTGAGATTTTTCATTTATTTGCATTAATAATACAAAAATGCAATATGCTACTATCATGTTGAGAATGTTATATGCAAGCAATGAGTCTTAGTAAAATGACATTAAAACATGGTAGATAATGTGAAGGTGTTCTGTGGTATAAATTATTTTTTGATACAGCAGTTATGACTAGTAGCTATATTTTTATAACTGCATGCTTTCATAAAAGCTGTCTGACCTACCAGTGAGCAAATAGTGCCATCTTATGCAAAATATTATGGCTCAAAATACTGCCACTGATGCTTACCATCTAAAACACATGGGTCTATAAATTAATTTTGTTTTTAAATATTGCAAAAATATTGTGCATTGTGTGCATCATTTGTATAGCTATCCCAGAACAGATTTATGCTACTCCCTCTCTTTAAATAGTTCTCAAAGAGATGAACAACTCACCCACTGATACCTTGGATCTATCATGCACACTTCCAGAGACAGAAGCACAACCAGTAGCATCAGTTAAGGCTTTAGTTATTTGTTGCAGTCAATAAAGAATAAGAGATACCTAAAACAGATCACAATTAAAGGATTCTTGCTGCAGAGACTCAACTAATAGTTCAACCAATTCCAATAAGTGGTGTTAAACAGTCCTCAAAATCCCTAGAACTTACAAAATAGCAAGGCAGAACAGTGTCCACAAAATTATGGAGGACCAGTCTATTGAAATGAAAATAGCCATACACAGTGTGAGAGCTGATTGCTATAAATGAACAAATTACTAATAAAACAGCAGCAATACCAGCAACAGTGGCGTGCCAGAATCCACAATCTAATGATGAAAAAAATCACATGAATAAGGCACAAAGTCTGGAAGCTACATCTTTGTAATTATTTTGCAACAATCAATGTATGAAATATTGGAAATGCCCAAGATGTCAAAGTGGACCAATAAAACATCTAGCTTAGAGCTTTAGCAGTTTCAGCAAAAAGTATTAAGGGCAAAACTTTAAATGATTCTGATGTTAAAATAACTCAAGCAAATAATGCTCAAAGATCAAGGGTAAAAAGAACATGAACATCCTGGCCAAAATCATCCTAGTCAGATATTTGCCACCATATTGGTTTGCGGTCTAATAAAAACGATAGATCATGCAGCAGAATTCAACAGCTCATTAAAACTACATAGTCATCACTGACAGAAGACATCAAATATGTTGCATATGGAAGGCTGTATCAGAATTGTAAGATATATACAGCAAACAAAGAAAAATTATTCCAGGTTCAGATGAGCACCCACCATGTCAACAACTGCAGGTAACATTTTCTATAATAATGATCTTTATGATGATAATGTGGAAGAATATTAACAGTAAAATGCAAACACATCAGAAACTAATGGCTTCTTGAGAGATACATACATACCCAAATCATGGACTGCTTGCATGCTCACAGTCTCCTGTCATCCACTCAGCACGGATTTCGTCCCTCTCATAGTACCACCACCGCTCTAATGTCCTTCACCAATATAGTTAACAACTACAGAAACAATGGCAAATTTATATCAGCTACCTTTCTGGAACTGTCAAAGGCTTCTGACATGGTTAGACATAGTAAACTGATCAAAACACTTTCCAACCTTGGTCTTAGTGAGTCATCCTTAAACTGGTTCCAAAGCTATTTAACAGGCCACCAGCAAGCAGTACTGTGGCAGCAAGAACTCTCTCTTCTTCTGCCAGTCAATCTTGGAGTAACGCAAGGCTCCATCCTAGGCCCACTACTATTCTTGCTTTATACTAACAACCTGTACACTGCTACTCCTCATGCATCGGTTATTCAGTACGCAGATGATTCAACTCTAATCTGTACCACGTCCTAACTACAGGAACTCCAAACACTAACACAACTATCCTTCCTCACAGCTGAAACATGGTTTGCCAATATTCAACTTATACTATATCTTAACAAAACAAAACTGCTACACTTCAAACCTACTCGATCTACCTCCACAGACCCCACCTTTAATATCTTGTCCACTAACAATACTATTATCTCTCCCACAACTCACACTAAACTACTTGAAGTTGAGATTAACAATAACTTGAGATTCAATATACACATTGCCCATACCATTAAGAAAGTACATAAAAACTAGGTACCCTCTATAGAAACAGACACTATCTTACCAAGTACACAAAGACAACGATAGCACACACTCATCTTATCTCCACACTTTTGGATGCCTCCCCAATCTTACTAATCTCAGAAAGACTGATCAAGCCAAGCTAAAATCATGTTACAACAAAATTGCTAGATTTGCCTCAGATTCCTCATATAAAACACACCACAGCATAGTTTAAAGCATTTCAAATGGATAGAATTTCCACAACTCTTACATTTCAACCAACTTACACTAGCTCATAAAATTCTCCATCTCCCAGAGAAAATCCATTCATTGCAAAACCTACTTCTACCCTAACTCTAGCAACAGTTCTTTCAGATCTAGCAATAAATTCCTTCTTAAAATAACAAAAGCCAATAATACAGCAGGGGAATCACTCTACTCCAAGTACTTGTCCAAAATATGGAACTCACTACCTGCACACACATTCTCCATTTCGTCTTTAACACAGTTTAAAAAGTAATTAAAAACTCATTTCAGTGCTACTTGGCTGTGTTCCTGTTGTATTCCAGGATAGTTTCCACCTGCACAATAGCAGGCTTCCTTCATTTTGATTTTCTTATGTAATTATTCCATGTTTTAGTCTATATGTGACTTCTTTATTCATTTGTAAGTATATAAAACATTTAAATATGTATCTTCCAGAACATGATGTATTTTCAGTTACCAACATTATTATCATTATTTTTCTATTTTTTTCTGTTTGCATATTGTTTAAATCTATTGTGCATTGTTAGTTCAATTACTTGTGGAGCTTTTCTCTCCGGGTCTCCACTGAAAAGGGACATGTGTCCAGTGGACTTTCTCAGTTAACAAAAATAAAATAAAATAAATAAAAATAAATACAAAATTGTCATGGTCAAAACCAAAATCAAGTGCCCTGCTCTGTGGCATAGCTATGTCAACAGGTAGAATACTTCCCTTTGGTGGTTGAAGATCATGCTACACTTAAAGAAATCCCAATCCCTACGCACCACACATGCCACAGACCTCAGCCTCATTACCACAATCACAGAACATGCTGGAGGGGCAGGTTCATAACCCAGAGACTGCCCATGCTATGGAATAGGCTTCCCATACATGTCAAGCAGAGTACCTCACTGGCCCTCTTCAAGAGAAATCTTGATGAGTGGATGGGAAATAGAAAATTCACCCCGGGGATCACTCCAGTGGCTCTGCTCAACAGAGGCACTGGGAACTAATGTTGGGTGGCAGGATGCCAGGGTAATCCTATGAGCTAGTCTTGTAAAAGCTCTAGGGCTATTAGCCTAGTACACACCTATGAACCTATTAGGGTGTGTGCTCTATTCCCACTCCAGTCACTTGGAGTTATTTTAGGTCTGGAGGTTAGAACATAGGATTAAGGCTATGAGATGTTAAACAGCTGCTTCCCTTATTCCAGTGTTTGATTCCTTCAGCATCCATTTTCCTACTATGTAACTTTGAGCAGTCACTTAGCCAGACAGTGCTCTGTAGAAATTGGGTTAAGTTCCTGAATAGTCTGCTAGACCAAATGTCTAGTAAGTACCTATAAACCTATAGCAGGATAAAGCTCTGACTACAAGCCACATGACCTAAGTTCAAACAGTGGCTTTGGTACTGGAACAGCTGGACAGGTGAGGATGGCAGTGAGTGGCCAGTGGTCATTCACCCATCCTCAAGGAAGGAGTGGCGGTTCTGGTCAGTTGATCACAAATGGAGATCTGGATTATACCAAAATACCCATGGATATGAGTTTGGCAAACACAAGAAAGTGACAATATTCCTTATAGCATGTGGGTGAAAGCATAGACATGCATAGTGGGAGCATGGGACACTCTGCAGTGATTCAGGTGCATACATCAACCAGAAAGGGGGGGGGGGGTTGGGGCCTCACTAGAAATATCTTCAGTGCCTGAATGCTAGCAAGAGCAAAAACACTTCTATGGCAGTTAAATGATGCTCTCTGTGGTTGACTATCACCTCCTGCCTGAAAAACCCAGTGAGTGGGGAAAATAGGCTCAGGATCAATAGACAGAGGCTTGATGTTCAGCAGGCACAGGGGAAAATGCATATAGAAAAAGATAAACTATAAGTTGTGAAAAAGCAGGAAATCCACAAAAGTCTGATGTGGATATATGATTAGCTGCTCAAATGAGAGATAAATAAATTGATTTCAGACTGACAGTAGTCTTTTTGGCTGTAAAATTCAAACAAGTTTCAAGTTGTACAATTAATAAAAAAGACATATATATCATGTCAAAAAAAAATCAAACGTAAAAAAGACAAAGGACAAAGACAGACCACCATACTAACACATTCAGGGTGAACAGCAGTCATCACATTGCCCTTCAGGGCTACCAATGAAATTGACAATGAAGTCCACTGTTCAATAATCCTGCCAAAAATGGAAAGTTTCAATAATACTTAGAAGAAGAACACTCAATAAAACCAAAACCTTGAAAGTATGAATGTCAAAAGAGCTTCCCACACTGAACAGTAAGTGAAACTGGCAAATGCCACAGCTTATAAAGGTGCCACTAAATCTCCAAAAATATCATTCAACAAACTTAAAAGTAGCTAAAAAAAGACAGGACCCAACAAAACCATAAAACAAGAGAAACATAAAATAAAAACAGAAACAACAAGAATGGTGATAATTAATATCAAAAATCAAAATAAGAACTTTGAGGACAGGGACTGCTGGAACATTTACTGCTACTTTCTCTTCAGTACATGATTTGCAGCACTGAAGCATATCCAGATGGTTTCACTTTACAATCCCGAAAAACTGAAATATTGAAATTCAGTATCTCGAGATTGTAAAGCCGAAAACTTCCCAAAAGCGCGAAATTTAAAATCCCAACTGCCCACATACACACTCCACACACAATCACACATACACCTTCCTCCCTACACTACAAACCAACACAACAAAACAAGCATATGCTGGGCCCCCACACCCCCGCTACTTATATATACTAACTCCGAGATCACACTAAAAACACAAACACACTAAAAACACCACTACACATTCTACACTCCCCCTGCACAAACACACATCACCATACGTACAAATACAACCACTCTCAACACTTACACACTCACAATCTATACCTACCCTAACATACACCTCAAAACTCCAAGCACACTCAAACACACTAAAATCACTACCTAAAACTCGTACTAAAACATCACTTACCTGACTCTCCAGCTACATCCACATACCAGACCGCACATTACGAACACAGGGAATCCCATGTCATGTACGCACCTCCACAACTACAAACTTGACATTTCTGCATTCGACATTCTGCACTTTCGTGCAAGTGCAGTTTGAAGTTCAGTATTTCAGTAGTTCGAGATTCTGAAGTGTAACCATCCGGACATATTATACTGTACTCTTTAACTCTACTGTGATGAAATAAGTTTCACCATACCACAGCACCTTGGTCTGTAACATGTTTTTACAAGGTATATCTATTACTACATACCTTGAAGCTTTATTTATGTTGTATAGTTGTGTTTACATTTTGTCACGAGTTTTTACAGTGATCACAGGTTTAATTGTACATATAAGTAAAGCTCTGTATTTCAAATGATGTATTTGTAATTTAATGTAAATATTTGTTACTCTTCATCGCTCCTAAATTGGTTTCAATCATTTTTCCTTAAGGTTATAAGTTGTACCACGTCACATGTGAATCCTGTTCACCACTGTCTCGTAGTTAGGTTTAGCCTTGCTTCCACTTAGTGGATAATTGATGAATTCTATAAACAAGTCTGTGACTCTTAATCCAGCCTTGTTACTGCCTTATATTGAGGAAATCCTTTCAATTTATATATCCCCGCTCTATCTCTTTCCCTGTCTCTCTCTCTTTCATACACCCATACACACACACAGATACATACATACACACACACACACACACACACACACACACACACACACACACACACACACACACACACACACACACACTTACTCTCATTTCCTCAGTTTATCTCTTTCTCTCTCTTTCAGAGACACACACCCACACACACGCGCACACAAACTCTTCCTCTCTCTCTCTCTCTCTATTACATGTGTACACACACACATTTTCATTTCATCTTTATTTATCTACCTGTCTATCTACCTATCTATCTCATACACACACACACACACACACACACACACCACATGCACACACACACACACACACACACACACACACACACACACACACACACACACACACACACACACACACACACACACACACACACACACACACACACACACACACACACACACACACACACACACACACGCAGACAAACACATAGAGTCATCCCCTTCCCCTCGCTCTCTCTCTTCCTCTCCCCCCCCTCTTTCTTTCTCTGGCGTCATGTTTCTGGGCTGATAGGTGTCTTGTGTTCTTGTGCCAGGTCTTAAAAGTAAATAGCCTCAAGCTTTTATTTCAGTTTTTTTCTTGGTACCTGTTGTCCTAACTCTGATCTCTGGCCTTGAACATGTACCTAGTTAGGTCACTTGACATTGCATCATCATTATCAGTTTGAGTATATGCTAGTAGAGAGCATTTTTAAAGGTGTGTAGATCTGCCAGCTGGTACTTTGCTTACATTCAGACTTTAATAATGCAAAAGTGCATAACAGGTCTTTTTAATTCTTGCTAGACTGCAGAAATGGTCTGTTATTGACTGGCAGCAGAGAGCAAAAATAGTATTTAGGGCATTGGATTCTGGGAACAGGAAGGTGTTGCTTCAGTGCATCCTCATGAGTCACATGATTCCTGGCTTATTCAGCTGTGATTTTACACGTTTCTAGATATATAGATAGATGGATAGATAGATAGATAGATAGATAGATAGATAGATAGATAGATAGATAGAGATACATACACACAAACACACATTGATATATATATGTGTATATATATATATATATATATATATATATATATATATATATATATATATATATATATATATATATATATATATATATATATATATATATATATATATATATATATATATATATATATATATATATATATATATATATATATATATATATATATATATATATCAGAAGCCTGAAACATCATAAGCCTGAAACTCAAAATCCTGAAAACACAAATAATGCTAATATGTCACTATAAAGACACTAATATCTACCAACTGACCCTGACCATATTTGTCACTATTGCATACATGCCTAAATGACCTAACTATATATATACACAGCATCCATGGAAACCCACAGCTAGGACAGCTGTTTAATCATAGTCTTACCTCTGTATCTGCAAAGCCATGGAGAGGATCATAATGGACCTCATAAATA
Organism: Protopterus annectens; assembly: GCF_019279795.1. Taxonomy (NCBI): domain Eukaryota; kingdom Metazoa; phylum Chordata; order Ceratodontiformes; family Protopteridae; genus Protopterus; species Protopterus annectens. Next base: position 753,358,853 of record NC_056743.1, read on the forward strand.
AAGACATAGGAATTTGCAGACTTTGGATCCATCCCAGTTTGGCTTTACATCTGACACAGATATCCTTTATACTCATCACTCATCAGACCAATGATTGGTTCCTCACCAAAAGGATAAAGGGTCTCAAACATCTGTCCTATGCAACATACAAGGCCATGTCAAACCCAGATTTGATGAATATTATGATGTTTCAGGCTTCTGAATTATATATATACGCATACATACACTGAATGTTTTTACAACAATTGCAGTCATATTATTTTTCTGTCTGTCTCTGCATCAGATAGAAAGCCTCTACTTGTGGTAGCACAAATTCCAAGACCAAGAGCTATTAGATCTAGAGAAAATAATGTACAGTAATACCCTGAGCTTTTAATGTAGCTATTATAGTATCACCAAATGCATCTTTTATATAAGGCTATTTGTTCAAGATCACCCATAAGTAATGTTCATTTGTGATTTGCACAGTAGAGCTAAAATGTGACTTTCCTGACTTAATAACTGTACATGCTTACATAAATACTCTGTAACCTGTTTTAGCTGCAAATTCATTGTTTCTGCAAGACTAAATGTATCATCATATTTTACTGTTTACTTCTAGATCATATCACACATTTGTTATTTTAGATAAAGCTTATCTAAGACTAATTGTTCAAACAGTTACGAACATTTAATGTAAAAAATAAAATGTTTGTAATTTCTTAAAAAAAAATATCTGCAGCAGTTTGTTCCCTGCGCCTTCCGTTTGTATTTTAATCTGTATTTCTGCAGTTTAGTTTGTTTTTTGGCCTGGTTTGTTTAATAATCCCAACCTGTTATAATTGGCCATAAAAGGTCAAAGGTTCAGACTGCCAGTTAAATTTTCTTTCAAACTGACAAGTATGAAAGTTCTGGAGTAATGCTTCCCTGCTTGCAAACAGAAAAAATAAATTTGCTGTTGTTTATTAGAAAAATAAAAATGTCATCTGCTTTTCTTACAATGTCAGAGTGGTATTTCTTAACATTGTCATTTCCATGACAGGTACTTAGGGCTATTTCTATTCCCAGTTTTTCCAAAGGGTTTGGGTTAGACTGCATCTTGGACCGCTTTCTTTTATTCCTTTATTCGTGAATTATTTGCTATTAGTTCTTCCTACATAGGGATTGTATATTCTTTTCATTATTACACAAAGTAATATTTACCAAACCCTAAATCCCTTCTCTTAAAAAATGATTAAACAAACAAACAGGGAAAAAGTATTCAAAGAATTCACATCTTTAAACATAACAAGCTTCTACTGTACTCTTTTTAACAACCCTTGATTAAAAGTTTAAATATTTAACAAGGTTATGCCACCAGAGCCGAACTGTATTGGGAAATCAACAGCAAATATTTGGCTCCAAAAATTAAGGATAAGTTTTTTAGTGACAATAGAACTTAATGCATATTAACTGTAAGAAAGTCTGCTATGAATTAGAGAAGGTACTAACTGCAGCTGAATGGTGAGAGAACCAGAAAAATCCTTATGGAATTATTCATTGTGTAGCCTGTTACCTTTTCCTGATATAAGCATTATTTCCCAAACAGTGGTGCTAAGTCATCCACTGTCTATAACCATGCCTACATACATCACTGGTGGGGTGCAAAATATTTACTTTATTGGTAGTTACATATGACCCATAAATAAGTTTTATTTCATCTGGAGTATGAGTTTCCTTCAAAGCACAAAACACATGTATATTACATGGGAAGTTGTCTTCTAGAAATCCCTGTTCAAAAACAAGGGGCAAGTCAAAAGACATATCAGTGTTGAATCAAAATGTTATACAATCAGAACATTAATTTCTGTTGGCCTCAGTTAATATTCTCCTTATTAATCATCAAAGATAAGTAAGTACAAAAGTAAGTAAGTATGTATCCAATATGCAGATGACTCCACCTTGATTTGTTCAGCCACCTCCCCGACAGATCTAATGACATTAACCCAGAATATTTTCAATATAGTTGAAAACTGGCTCTCTAACAGTCAGCTGATATTAAACCCTAACAAAACAAAGTTGCTTCTTTTCTTCCCCACTTGTAAGTCTTCCTCACTACTCTTTTCCATAAAATCTAATAATGGTACCATTATCTCCCCAGATGTGCAAACCAACCTCTTAGGTGTCACAATAGACAACACCCTCAAATTTGATATCCATTTCAATCAAACTATCAAAACCATTAACAAAAAACTTGGCTCCCTCTATAAGATCAAACCTTTCCTTACTCCATTTGCTAGGACATTCCCATCTACTCTCCACTCTTCTCTATGCCTCCCCTCTACTCACTAATTTGAGCAAATCTGCTCTTAGCAAACTCTCCAGCTGTTATAACCATATTGTTAGATTTGCAACAGACACAGCCTATAGGACCCACCACTGTTGCAACCTAAGTCTTCTGGAGTGGCTAGAATGGCCTAGCCTACTTCAGTACAACCATCTTATAATTGCCCATAAAGTTCTCAACCACCCTGATAATACACCTGCACTTAAAAATATCATCAATCCTTATAGCAACCTGAGGCCACTTCACTCTTCTAATAAACTACTGGTTCAACATCCAAAATCAACAACTCTGCTGGGGACTCTCTGTTTGATAACTCTGTTGGCAAAACATGGAACTGTCTTCCTGCTGATCTTACTCTTGAGCCCTCTCTTACTCAGTTAAAAAGAAAAGCCTCAAGCTGTACTTTAAAACTCACTGGCTGTGTCCTTGTTCAAAACCTGACTGGAACCTCCTCTACAGTCTGTAATCATGTTACATTGCCTAGTCAATTTGTCAACACTGTTTTAAAAATTTATGATTAAATTACATGCTTGCTCAACTGGAGTCTGTAAACTGTGTGTAACTTGTAATAATTTTGTGATTTTTACTGTATGTTCTACCTTGGAGCTTTTCTCCCATGGCCTCCTCTGAAAATGGACATGTATCCAGTCGGACTGTCCCGGTCAACAAATGTAAAATAAAATAAAATGAATAAATAATGAAAGTATTCTTTAATTGAAATAAATATGTATGAAGCTCTTTACATTAATTAAACTATTTACATTGAGTTAATTCCAGATCCACAGAGATTTCTCCAAATGTTCTCAAATTCAGTATTCTATGATGTATCTAACCACTTCACTGAATTAATGACCAAGTGAAAAACTTTGACCACAAAAATATAAACAAAGAAAGAAAAACTGAAAAAAGAATCTTTGGTAAAATTTTAAACATATAACAAACTGTCTTTACATCAATCTTAAAATATTCCCAAATATTTTGAGTTCTGTATTATAGCTGTCTTCTGAGATGATGGCTTCTTCTCAGCAGGGTTCTGAAGAGAAAAGCTTTACAGTCACAATACAAATTATACAAATAATACAGCCATTAGTACTTGTTGCTAAGCAATGGGAGAAAAATTAGAAGTTATGTACCTACCATAACGTTCCATGTTAGTTGTCTTCTTCTCGCCTTCTTTCTTGCTGGATGGATGGGTTCCAACTCGCCACTCTAAAAGCTCGAGAGCTAGTTCCACATATCCCACAATGCTAGGCGGTAACTCCTCAGATCTCGTTTGAAAGCTAAGGCCAGCAATAAAATTCCAAAAGGAACAAAGAAAACTCTTCTAGGTCTGTCCTGGCTAGGGGGAAGGAGGGTGGGACGCAAGAAAGAAGGTGAGAAGAAGACGTCAATCTCGCCTTCATTCTTGCTGGATGGGACAGCGTCCCTAGCACCTTGTCCCGGGTGGCCTATCGGAACAGACTCTTGAGTACAGTGGAACCAAAGTTGGCTCGGTCTCTAGAGGCCAAGTCCAACTTATAATGAGAAATGAAGGTATGGGGAGAAGCCCAAGTAGCTGCAGAACAAATTGAATCAATAGGCAGCCTATCTTGGAAAGCTATAGAAGTGGCTAAAGCTCTAGTTGAATGAGCCCTGGGTTTGGATGGCAACCGTTGATGTCTTATCTCATGCACTAGGGTAATCAACGAAGTAAGCCATCTAGAGAGAGAGACTTTAGAAATTGGAAGGCCCATTCTACCTTCTGCATAAGAAACAAACAGTTGGTCAGATTTCCTGAATTGTTTGGTCCTGTCTAAATAGTACCTAAGTTGGTGATGAATATCTAAACAGTGTAACTTTTGTTCTGACCTATTAGAATAATTTGGGAAGAAAACAGGAAGCTCAATGGTTTGATTCAAATTTGCCAATGAAGCTACTTTGGGCAAAAAGGACAGGTTAGTACGCAAGGACACCCTGTCTTTATGAAATACCAGATAAGGGGGTCGACTACACAGAGCATGGAGTTCAGAGACTCTTCTAGCTGAGGTGATAGCTACTAAAACGAGTGTCTTCCAAGAAAGTAACTTTATAGAACATGAAGCCGCAGGTTCAAAGGGGGGAAGAATTAAGGATGCCAGAACCAAGTTGAGATCCCATTGAGGAAGAGGATCTCTGATGGGTGGTTTGAGTAGAAAAACTCCCTTTAAAAAGGCCTTGCAGAGTTTGTGAGACATAATAGAGGACTCTGAGACTCCAACATGAAAGTTCGAAATTGCAGCCAGTTGAACTCTAATGGTAGATGGGGACGAACCTGAATGGAAAAATTCGGCTAGAAAGTCTGGAACTGTTTGAATAGAAGCAGTGAAAGGATCTATATTCTTTGACTGCACCCAATAGGAAAATATGATAAATCTTCCGAGTGGAAGATTTATGAGAGGCTATCAAGATATCTCTAACTGAGTGAGATATCAAAGGAAGCCTGGCTAAAGTCGGAATTGGAGGAACCATGCTGTGAGGTTCAGAGAGGGAAGGGAGTGGTGCAATTGACCCGACTGATGGGTCAAGAGGTCTGGAACTGGGTCCAGATGCCAAGGTTGTTCCAACAGATAACGGTGGAAAAAGGGGAACCAAACTTGTCGAGGCCAGTAAGGGCAATGAGGATCATGGAAGCTTCCTGAGCGATGGCTTTCTGTATCAGCTGGGATATCAGTGGGAAGGGAGGAAAGGCATACAGAAGTCCTCTCTGCTGGGGTGGCCTGGTTGGGGAAAGAGGGTGAAGAAATTGTCGCACTTGCTGTTTTGGGGAGTAGCGAAAAGGGGCTGGACCCACTTAAAAACTTTCTCCAACACTGAATTGTTCAGAGACCACTCGGGAGGCATGAGAATAGCTCTGCTCAATTTGTCTGCAATCACATTGGACTTCTAACAGAAATCGCTGAGAAGAAATCGCCCATTGCCACAGTCTGAGTGCCTCTCGACATAGGGGGTAAGATCTGGTTCCGCCTTGTTTGTTGATGTACCACACTACAGACATGTTGTCTGTTTGAATTGCTATAGTTCCCTTGGGAAGAGAGTCTTGTAGGGCTTGCAATGCTAGAAGCACTGCTCTCATCTCTAGGACGTTTGTGTGCAAGTGGCACTTGAACAGTTGCCACATGCCCTGGACTGTCCTGTCCTGGAAATGCCCCCCCACCCCACCCGATCAGGGAGGCGTCCGTTGTCACTGTAGCAACCAGAGGGGGAGGGATGAAAGGTCTCCCTAGGAGGAGCTGAGGAGATGTGATCCACCAAGAGAGATGATTCTTGCACGATTGAGTTATCCGAATAGGATGGGACATTGGGAGACTTTGGTAAGACCATTGTGTGAAGAGCATCCATTGTAAAATCCTCATATGGAAGCGAGCTAATGGTAGGAGAGGAATGGCCGCCGCCATAATCCCCAAGACTTTCAGGATCAGTCTGGCTTTGACCTTGTTGCTCTGCAAGAGAAGAAAGACCTGTTTGTGTATGTCTGCTATCCTCTGCTCTGTGAGTCTGGCTGACATCTTGACTGTGTCTAGATTTGCGCCTATGAAGGTAATAACACGACAAGGTGACAAGACAGACTTTTCATAGTTTATTGAAATGCCTAGCGCCTGACATGTGTGAAAGGTGTAGTCTCTGGCGAGGAGTAAAAGATGCTTGGTGGGGGCTGTAAGGAGCCAGTCGTCTAAATAAGGAAACACCTGGAATCCTTGTCGTCTCAGATTAGAGGCTACCACTGCCATGCATTTGGTAAACACTCGGGGGGCTGTAGTGAGACCAAAGGGCAGGGCTCTGAATTGAAAATGACTGGTTCCCAGCCTGAAGCGGAGAAACCTCCTGGACTCATCTTGATGTGATATCCTGGAGATCTATCGAGCATATCCAGTTGTCCAAGAAAGGACTGCACCGTGACCATGCGGAACTTTGTTTTCTTGAGAAACTTGTTCAAGTTGCTAAGATCCAAAATGGGTCTCCAGTCCCTGTTTTCTTTGGAACCAAAAAGAATTTGGAGTAGATTCCGGATCCTACTTGGTCTGCTGGAACTGGTTGAATGGCTCTTTTTGCGAGCAGCTTTGAAATTTCTAATGCTGCTTGCTCCCTTTGACTGGGTGGAACGTCTGGAAGGGATTTTGGATTGCGAATGAAAAGGAAAGGGATTCTGTAGCCAATGATAGACTGTACCCACTTGTCTTGCGTTAGGGATAGCCAGGCTTTTGGGTACAGTGACAACCTTCCCCCAACTGCCTCCGAAGGTGGACAGTCGGGCAACACCTCAGGGATGCTGAAAGGGCTTGTCGGAAAAGGATTCTCGACTGCCCTGATTCTGTGGGCCCCCTCTGCCTCTTGGACGGCATCTACCATTGTTGTTCCCCCCTCTGCCTCTAGAGGGGAAACGACTCTGTGCATCAGGCAAGTCTCCTTGAGATTGTTTACGGAACCACATCTTTCCCCCCTTCTGACCTTTGGAGTAAGGTCTAGAAGATGGCAGAAAGAGTCTTGCCATCAGTCTCGCACCTAGTCAGGGTTTCCTTCACTTGAGGACCAAAGAGGGATGATCCATCAAAGGGGGAATTAGTGAAGGACGCCTTAAAAGGGTCCACAAAGTTACAAAGCTGCATCCAGGTGTGCCACACCTGTACCTACTACTTGCTCCATCCATATGAAAGGAGGCATGGAACAGTTGGTTATAGAATTAAGGGTAGCCAGCTGAGAGTTCATCCTATCCTGAAAACCTGCAGCTGTTGGGTCCTTCAACATTTCACTCGCTTCCTTGAGTAAGTCCCTCTGAAGTCGAGTAAAATGACACAGGTAATTCAGCGATCTCATAGTAAAGGTCGCTGACGAGAACATCACCTGTCCATCGACCTAGACTCCTTGTTAGGAGGATGAACAGGCACCGAAGGATCAGCTAACTCCTTCTTGGTAGCTGCAGCCACCACCATAGCATCAACAGAGATGCCTTTGGTCAGAAATTCTTTATCCTTGGGGGCTGTGATGAACTTTGATGGTCTCCTGGGGGTGGGTTCCACTGAGTCAGGAGCCACCCAAGCCTTCTTTGCCACCACTTGCATAAGGGACACCCAGGAGGTGGAAGAGCCAAACGCCTCAAGATACACTGATTCATCCTCTGAAGGGTTGAGGGCTGGTCTGTTTTAAGATTTCAAGGATGTCTGCAAAGGAGACATCTTCAGAGGGAACCTTCAGAATCCTCTAAATCAGTGTCAGAGGTGACAGACTCAGGAGTCAATGTGCTTCCTCTTGCACTGCCTCTTCCTAGGGGCTCTCCTACAGGGTCAGGAGAGGGAGGAGATCCACAGAGGAAACTTGAGGAGCTGGCTCTCACGGTCAGGGATGAGAGAAATCACCGGAGGCACCATAGGGGGAAGGGCAGAAAGAACCGACTGTGGAGTAGAACCTGGTTCTAACATGCTCCTCATGACCTCGAAGGCACCCCTGTCAGGCAGAGCCAGAGGTCTCCATTCAAACCTCCCGGCACCAACAGTGATGGCTGGAAGTCCAGCGAGATTCTTCCAAGGAAGACATTGGAGCAGGAACCAAAGACAAGCCACCACAGTCTCGGGTCGAACTCAAAAGAGTCAGAGGAGGAATATTTTGAGTGGTAGGAGTAGGTCTCGACTGTTGAGTTGGACTTTGAAGCATCTGGGCTAATGCCTCAGACTTAAAAAGTCGACTCACTACTCTCTGAAGGTCATGGTCCGATAACCTGGAAGACCTAGAAGAGTGGGATCTATGCCTCCATTCAGACAGCAAGGGTGATGTTGGAACCGAATGAACGGAGCCAATAGATGGAGATCGGGACCTCTTTCTAGATGTCGGTTCCGACAAAAGAAGACGGCTCAGAGGCTGGAGAAGGTCCAGAAGGCTTAGAGGGTTTCGATGACTGAGTCGAGGGACCCTCAGGCTTAAGTAAGCCCCTTAAAATAAGTTTATTTTCCTGCAGGACTCTAGGGCTGAAGCCATGGCAAACAGCACATGAGTCGTGTGACCGTCTGTCAGAGACATCTTCTGACAGCACAAGTCACACTTCTTAAAGCCTGAGACCTTTGATTCACATATCTAAGGAAAGTGTAATCACACAAGCACACACAGTAATTTAAAACTAATTTAAAACAAATTATAGTAACCAGAAATAAAAATCCCTATAAAACACAGTCACTCACTATAGGAAGGGAGGGACTAGGCCTAGGGCCCGAGGGAAAAAATCTAGAGATTTGTGGAAAAAAGGGGGTGGAAGTAAACGGGAATGGGATAAACTATTACAAAACTAACTATTTATAAGAAAACTAACTTTAAAAGGGGAAAAAGGGCTAAGAAACTAGTTCTTTACCAATAAACTAACCTGAGCCGGTAGGAACACACCTCTATCGCTGTAGTGGCAAACGAGATCTGAGGAGTTACTGCCTAGCATTGTGGGATATAGGGGAGCCTCGAGCCGGTGGAACTAGCTCTCGAGCTTTTAGAGTGGAACCCATCCATCCAGCAAGAATGAAGGCAAGATTGACAACTTAACATTGTGACATTAACATTATTGTATAGAAATATACAAAGAACATATTCACATATCAGAGTCCTTAAAGAGTACTGAGTAAATAAGACCTACCTCTCAACCTAAAATTATAAAAAATCTGGACAAAGGCGCATGAAAAATAGTTTCAATTGGCCAAAAATCCATATGCTGATTAACATAAAATTTGCATAGATAATTATGTAACCCTGCCCACTCCAATGGAATTGTGGGGTATCAATTTTTAAATGCAAACTGAAGAACAGACAAAATATGAGTGCTATCTCCATTCCAACTTTAAGGGATGTGTTTTTATGCCATTGCAGGCTGAAGCGACTGCTACCTCTGTAGCATGCTGGGCATGTAAAGTGGCACATTAAAAGTCATTCTGTTGCAAGTGGCTTGTAACACACTCCATTTTCCACCTGTATATAATATATGTATAGTATTTCATGCACCTTTTAGGTAATGTCTTGTATCTATTGTGTTTACCTCCAAACTGAGACTGAACTAGGTCCAATGGGATCAGTCCTCTAGCTGATTAACAAATTCAAAATAAAATAAAATTGTTCCATCCATGCTCACTTTTCTTTTAATTAAAAATGGTAGCTGCTCCAGCAAACATTATATGCAACAAGTGGTCAAAAGAGCCGAGATAAATCCAATTATTCTCTTACATTTAGATTCTTATTAAACTGGAAGTCTTCTGAAGGTGCATAACCTGGCTTATCGCACCTGTCAGGACACTTATATATCGCAGCAGTATAATGTATTAATATGGCACTAAATTACCTGGATAGGCATCTGAAAGCTTTATCAATAACCTGTTTCATTTCCATTTTGTACTTTTCTGGTATATTTTAAAAATGTGCTCCATACAAATTAATCACTGAAGCCTGCAGATGTATTTTTTAATGCACAAAATTACGTTCAGATGTTTATTCTTTATATTGGTGCTGGATGATTACACAAAGGTTTGAAAAGAAAACTTTTCCCAGACTGAAAGACTTACTGGATTTGTATTACAGGATTTGTGCAGTATTATCAAACAGCATTATAGTGCAAATGCACAACACAAACATTGTGTTACAAAACAAAACAAAGTTTACTGCAACTCACATTCCTATTATTACAATGATATGTTCTAAATAACTTAATCAGTTTATTTTTATTGCTGCTTTCAGGCAACACATTACTTTTATAACACAGTATGTATATAACACATCTCCACAATGGCTCATTTTTCAGTTTTCTCTTATTCCCTTGTTCACAGACAAAAGCATAGGGAAGCTGGGGTAGCTGGCATAAAGGTGAAAGGACACAACTCTTATTTCAGTCCCAGTGGCCTTGGTGCCAAACCCCTCCCTCTTTCCATACTGGCCATTAGAATATAAACAAATCTCTCTGCAATCACATCAAAGTAATGACCATGTGGCACAAGCCTCACTCCGTTTTCTTCACAAACTAGTACAACGACTTGTCTGACCCTTTTTCCATGCCAGTCAGAAGCCCAAAATACTGCCTTCCATGTAGCTTTCAGTCCTTATTTCCCTCTTTATTGTTTGATACAGCCTTCACCATTTGTAGGTGATTGTTGGAACCATTTACAAATGCCAGTGTCTCCTCCTCTGAAACAAATCTCTTGTTCTGCTGCTATAATATGTTTGCATATAAGACTTTAATGATCACAGCCAAAACCAAATACTGAGTATTCATATAAATGTTGACCTCCCTACCAATGTAAAATTTAACTTGTAGCACTTACTTGCTCCTTCTTGGCTTGGCTGCCACTGGCAGAAGCAGGAAGTTTAGTTAACTTTACTAATTAAATATAAAAAAACAGCTTGACAGTTCCTCCACTCTGCTCGATATGTGCTGCAGCAAACATTCAATCAATGAACGACTGAATGTACTTAAAAAAAAAAAAGGTAAACATTAACAGACACATTCTGAGGAGCACTATTCTGACAGGCTGGCAGTCTCCCTCATAAAGCTGATGTCATCACACATACCCTGCTTGTGATGACATCAGCAACAGGTCAATAAAATTAAAAAAAAAATGTAAATTAAAGGGGCCACTCAGGAATTCATGGCACCTCATTATTTTGCCCTTATAACCAGTATATACCAAGTAATTCAGTACAGTTGAGCGGTATGAAGTAAGAAAGATGAAATAGAACTAGAAAAGAGCAAGGAAGCCATTATTAATATATTGTTGTCTTGTTATTATTCGAGTCAGACATCCGAGGTGTATGCAATGCACATATAATTGTTGGGAGTGGAGACTGTCTGTGAATGAAAGGCACTGGTCTTAGCCTGTTGTCATTTGCTTATGTTAAACTATCATTTCTGGCTTTGCATGGCTAATGTATATTTCTGTGAAACAAGTTACAATATTTTACTATAATTGGCTACACCATGTTTGTGGGAAACAGAGTTGCAATAAATTTCTGTGGTCATTATTTTTATTACAGTCAAAATATGTGGTATACACAGGTAACAAAGTAAGTACATATGCTGTGTATACTGCTATCCATGTTTTAAAATGTCAGAGATAACAGTTCTTTGCTTAAGTTAAGCCATCATTATTCTAGATTTTACATAACTGTACATTTGTGTGAAGACAATTGGAGTACTTTACTTTGGCTATTACTTGGGTGAAACAAAGATAAAATGCATTACTGTTGATATTTTATTGTAGTTTGACATTTGAGGTATATACTGTTAATAAAGCAGCTAGAATTGTAGGGTATGGGGAGCTATCTATGAATCAAAGTGACTGATCCTGGTTTCATCTGGTCAGCTTAAACAGTCATTAATCTGTCTTTTCAATATCAGTGTACATTTGCAGATTTGTTCAAAACAAATTTTAAATATTTTACTGTGACCATTATTTTTCCTGCAGTCAGGTATCAAAGCTGTGGACAGTCAATAAAATGTTTTAATTGTTGGACATGCGCAATGTCTATGGATGGAAATGATCCTGGTGTTGTGAATAAATTAAACAATCATTAATCTGACTTTGAAGGACTACTGTGTGTGTGTGTGTGTGTGTGAGTGTGTGTGTGTGTGTGTGTGTGTGTGTGTGTGTGTGTGTGTGTGTGTGTGTGTGTGTGTGTGTGTGTGTGAAGCAAGTTGGAATGCTTTGCTGTTGACATTTTGTGAAACAAAATAAACATATTGTATTATTTTTACCATCCAAATAATAAAAGTTTAAAACAGAGAAATATATAATTTGTCTGTAAAGAAATCGTCACAATTTTGGTGTACTAACCTTAAACATAGAAGGAAGAAAATGCAGTCATAAGTGCAGATTGTCCAAACAAAAGAGAAAAAGTGGCCGACAATCATGACATACTACCTTGAATTATTTTATAACCTAGATTTATAAATATGAATATGAACTTGGTACACCCATTTTCCTGCAAAGGATTTACAACATTTAAAAATAATTGACAAAACAGTAGCAATAATAATTCTAATCCAATACTGCAAAGTATTAGACAGTGAGAGGTTTAAGGAAGGTATACCCAGTAACCAAAATGGTACACTCCTAAATTCTGTAGGAGCAGCTGTGGTAGCAAAGTTAATACATTAAATCACCTGAGTCCATGTACAAGAAACTTTAAGACACAACCATACCATTTGATAGTAACTATCTTTGTTTTGGGCACATCAACAAGCATCTTTGGCACGTTTGGCACATCTCCAACAAGCATCTTTGTCACTCCACCCTTTACTGAGTAAAGATTGTGAAGATCTGTGCCACATATAAAATAATTTAAGGACAGTAAACTGAGATTTCAGGGATGTCTTTATGTATATTATTTTAAGCTCTTACTAACATTCTTTTTCATAGATGTCAATCCCTGTCATATTTGCCATTTGTTTTTAAAATAGTCCAAAACTCTAATTTCAAGGGACTGTTCATATATTAACTTAATTTCTCCATACATAGCTATTCTGTTGTCTTTTCTAGGATAATTTAAAAAAGAGTTTTCCTTATATGTATACATTTGAGAGCCTACAGAGTGCTGAAGTTGCAAATAATGCCACCAAAGAGTGTTCAAAAAACAGAACTTTTCCTTCAGATCATTACATTGTAGCAGACTCTTTCTGCATATGTCCAAACATCTTTAGCCATCATAACCTGCATTTTAATTCAATCATCCCAAAATAAGCACTTATTTTCAATCCCAAGGGTAGCCCAGATAATAGACGCTGTGGCAAGAAATATAATGCAGTTATTCAACACCCACCCTTTACGTTCATTCAAAAGCTCTATATCCCTGCCTCGGTCCTAAACCTTGTTTTATATTCTAATCAAAGATAAGGGGAACTGTTTTTGTAAATCAGTGGCAGTCCAGTGGCCTGCCATACTGCTTTATAAGTTTGTCTAGCACTCCTCAATTTATCACCCATACAAGCTATACTATACATGTTTAAATGGCAGACACCTTAGACATCCTTTACCCCTAGGGTTAAATAAGCTCCTCTTACAAATTCTGGGAGTCTCTGTTTTCCAAAGGAGGCTATTGTAAATTGACTTTTTTCTAAAATCTTGGAAATCATATCTTGAGTATGAATAAGACTTTTGGTAGGATCATCATTTTAATGACCTGTATCTTACTTAAAAAGGGAAACCTGTTTATTTCAAACTACGGCACAGTTCCTAAAAAATGTAAGATCAGGGCAAGAATCCATATGGATTCACATTTTGATCCATTAGCAAGTTGTGGCCTTCACTACTGTGAAGAGCAGGATGCCCCTGTGGTTAATTACCTAAATGTGCTTTCAGTTAGAGGAAAGATCTGTGACTTCTTGTTGCTGACATTGAACCCTGAATACTCCACAAAGTGATCCAATGTCAAAATAACACTTCCCATAGTATTGCTGGTATTTGGAAACCTGGCCACACGTTCATCAGTGAACCAAGTAAAATAGTTCTAGTTGTCCTCCAGGAATTTGACTTATCTGCATGACATTTATTTTTAACATGCAAACCACTGTTAGTGCAACCAATACATAAAACAGAGGTGAGAATGTGAATCCATAACAGTTGCCTCTACCTAGTTTAAAGCTCTCTTAAAGAAAATTATTGGAGTAAACTGGAACTGTGGGACTCATTTCCAACAGATGGCAGGGTCTAACAAAACTTTGAGGAAATTACACTTTTCCATTACTGTCCATAAGAAGAGCCAACAAATTGAACCAAATGCTCTGTTGAAACCAATAAGTACTGTCATCCATATGTTACTGTATCTCTTAGTCCAGGTTTAGAAGTTAAGCTAATCAAATATTGACTCCTCTTTCCCCATTTGATAAACGCCTGAAGGTTTGGTGGAACAAGCGGAGGTAGAATTTTTCCAGACTGGATGCTAAAATTTTCACAAACATCTTAATTTCCATTTGTATATGAGAAATGAGTTTATATTTGGCACAATGGTTGAGTCCTTGTAGTGCGTTGGCAACAGAATCTCCTTTACTAGCATGTTTTTGGAGGGAAGGCCCTTTAATAAATGATTAGTACCTAACAGTTTTCTAAACTAGGAACCAGGTCAAATTTAAATTTTTTATAGAATTTCATAGCAAATCTATCAGTTTATTGTGCTTTACATAATGACAGAGTCTCAGTGGCTAATAGAATCGCTCTGCATGAGAAAGTCTGGTCAATAAGTTTATCTGGTTCCAGTGTGACACATGGTAAATTCAGTCAAGGAATTCCTTAATGTAAGGTTTTTTTCTCAGATCATGCATAAGCGAAGTTAAAAGTTATGTTGAAATAAGATGGATAGGCAGAAAGATGGTGGAAACAGATACGTTTGTTGTGGAATTGTGAAGAAAGGAGATTAGAAGATGAAAGGATGCTGTTAGAAGTGATAGGATTGAACCCGTTGCAGGAATCACAAAGAGAAGCATATACAGGAATGCCATAAAGTGTGCCTGGAAAGGGAAGATTATGTCTAATGAGGTATTTTGATAAGGTAGGAGAGTGCAGAAGTGAGGCAACTTAAACTTCAACTGAATGGAATAGAAAAGGAGCTTAATATGAGAGAACAGGAGGGGGTAGGTAGAAGTGCAAAGGAAGGAAGAGAATGTAATGACTCAATAGTACAAAAAGAAACTGTAGTAGTTGAGCAATGTATAATAGACAGAGCAGATATTTGGTAGGTGCATGGAGAGAAGCTGGGAAGGCTGTTGGCATGGAAACTGGAGGGAAGAAAGCAGAGTCAGATTACAGAAGGGCTGAGAGGAGCAGATGGTGTTACGAGGCATAATAAGGAATTTATCAAGGAGGTAATCTGGTATTTTTGTAATAAAATATCCCAGGCTAAATAACCATGGAAAGTTGAGGAGAAAGGTTAAGAGATACTTCTCTTCCTTGTCAGAATGAAGAGTTAGAGGAAGGGAATAGTTTACAGCCAGAAAAGGAATTACAGTTATCAAAGACTGAGAGAGTATGTAGGTATCTGAATGTAAGGAAGGCTGCTGGACAGAATGAGATCTCTGGAGATTTGTATAGGAGATGTGATACGATAAGATATTAAGACTTTGTGTGAGATAGTTAATGCCGAAACACTGGAAGAGGTGCTAATGGCTTCCTTTACTAGTTCCAAAGTAGTGTTGTTACCAAAAGGAGAACATGAAGGGCTCAGGCCAGGAGGGTATAGACCTATCTCTCTCATTAATATTGATGCCAACATTTTGATTTCAATCCTTTCAAGAAGATCGAAGGAATTATCCCTAGATCCACAGGGACAGATAGACAGAGAAGAATTGTTAAAGGGAGGATGGCAGAGGAGATATAGTGGCAGCTGAAGAAATTAAGCAAGTTGGGAACCAGGCATGGGACTGCCATTTTTGGAATTTGATATGGTTGATTGGTATTTTCTCTTTAGGATTTTGGAAGAGATAGGTGTTGGACCAAGGTATAGGTGTGGATCAAAGCATTGTATGACTTTCAGAATTGAGGTTGTTAGTAAATGGGGAATTCACGAGGGCAGCTATGGTACAGACTGGCACAAGACAGGAGTGTCTTGTGTTCTGCAATGTATTTTAAGTCGTTAGCACAGCAGGAACAAAAATATTTGGAAAACATACTTTGTAGGTGGAAAATCTTTTTTTTTTTGCAGATGATTATAAGCTGGCAACAGGTAGAATGTATCTACTGATGGAAGAGATATGGGAGATATGCAAAAAAATGAAGCTGACTTTGGGGGTTGAATTTAATTGTATTTAGTCTGTGCTAGGAGCAGTGGGTTCAAGGTTGTGTGGAATAAAAGAGATATTGCTAAGAAGGAAATACAGGGTTACATATTTGAGTATAACAGCTTGGATGACTTTAAGTAAGACAGTGCAGGAAAATTGCAATGAATTGTTGGTTCAAGTTAATGGTCTGTTGAGTGCAAGGTTTAGTAAATCCAACACATTGGTGGGACAAATACATCTACTGAAGATGATGATATTCCCAAAGGCACTATGTATGTTTAGGTATATCCCACCAACAGAATATACAAGGTGAGTTTAGAAGATACAGATTAGTTGTGATGGGTGTGTATGCATGCATGGAATAATAAAGGGAGGGGAGAAGAACAGCATAAGAATGATCTCAATTAAGGATAAGCTGGGGAGGATGAGGAATGACTGACTTACAGATGAGTTTGCAGGCAGTGCTGCTAGGATTTGTAATGGTAACTGGTGAAGGTCTGGGCAGCAAGAGAAGGATGAGGAGTGGGAGACTGAGAGGTTAAAGAGAATTTTGGAGGGTGGAACAAGAGACATCAAGTGAGTTCAGATTCATTTATTTATGGAAAAATGCTAATGTTAAAATACAAGGCAAAATTCTGGGCTGGAAGAGATGGAGGAGAAGAGGGTTGAATAAGGTAAATGGTTTGGAGTGTAGAGGGGATGAGGGAGGGGTCAAGAAGAGATTTATACGTTGGAAGACATGTTGGAAAATGCTGGCCTGAAAGCATGGGGTGTGGTTACAGTTTATGGAATTGAAATAATTATAGTTAGTAAGGATATATTTAATGCAGTCAATCCAGAAAGAAGAGATAGTTATCAATGTATTTGAGGGAGGTGATTCATAACTAGAATGTAAATGTGGGAAGATATATGCAAGATTAGTTGAGATTCAATATGGATAAGTCTTGCAAAAATTATGAGGTAGGTAGAGTACAGCAGATAAATTGGTATAATGGTTAACCTTACAAACACAAGGTGCAGGGTTTTTTTCTCAAATGAGGTAATTTGCTAGACTTAAAATGGCTCCTAGGGGCAGTTAGCCTAGTACTAATCTATGAATCTATAAGATGGTGTAGTTATGCACAAAGAGAAATTTACTAAGGCATTGAACTGATATGATAAACTAAAAACCATGGCTGTTATATGGAATGGGTATATGAGATGGTTACTCAGGTGATTCAGAACTTTCCTCCAGTTGCAAAGATATTGGAATGTGGAGGAGTGGAAATGCTAGCAACATGGAGAGAAAGAGGAAGAAAATCTACATATGTTTTTGGAATGCCAGGCAATTAAGCAGATATGGAATTGTTGTAGAGATGAATGGAAAAGAGCATATGAGAAAAGAATTTCAGAATATTGAAAATGTATACATCTTGTGCTGGGTGGAGCGAGCTGGAGAAAGTGCAATCACTTTACCTGGAAGGATGGGTAAAGAGTCTTATAGCTAAAGGTTGGAAGGACTGGATACATTGGAGAGTAGAGATGGTGAAGTTCGATAATATGAGAACATATAGTTCTGCAGTACCAGCTCAGGGGATAAGAAAAGTAGGGGAAAATACAGAAGGAATGTGAGAAAGCATTTTGGATAAGTACCCTAGATGAAAATGTTTATGATACTTTTATAACTGGATTATCTTCGTCTTAAGGGATCAGCGCAAGTATCTCGATTTTCTGTTCCATGTTTCAATATGCTGTAGTTAAAAAATGATGTGGAAAATAAAAGTGGAATTTTAGGATAGAATAAGCGTACAGAATTCAAATAATGGGAGGTAGTTAGATGTTTTATTGCCATGGAGCTGAAATTAATTCTAAGACTGTAATATGCATATGAAAATAAGAATGTCATGCTAAATATTATGTAACAGTATTTATGTGTGCAATACTATTGTAAACAATGGATGATAATATAAAAAGAAAAAATATTTTAGTGTTATTGTATGGTGGTTCCACTGTATGTTGTAAAGTGTTGAATAAAAAGAATATAAAAACTTAGGGTTTACATGTATGGTGACATCAGCACTATACTCTTATATACTCTTTGGCTAATAACTGATTTATTTTCAATTGGACATTCATAATTACTCCACATGGATACTGTAGATCAGAGTGTATGTACTGTATCTTTAAGAAGCATATCAAGGACTGAACGTGTACATATAAATACCGGGCATGTGCTATTCCCAGGTACCATTTAAAGAGTGCAGCCAGAGAGTAAGCATGCATGATTGCAGTAGTTAGTTTGTATATAAGTTACTTAAGTTAAAGTCAGCAAACTTCTATCGTGATGTGTTTATATATAATAAAGCTGCTTGAACAGAACCCACAAAGACTCTTCTATTGTGTCCAAAGTAGGAGAGCGACATGGTGTCAGAACTGGGATTGCAGAGAATGATATTCAGAGCCATGAGGTGCAGAGATGACAGTGAAGGTAAACTAAGATAAATGAGCATGCAAAAGAACCAGAAAAGAATCAAAGGTAATGAGAATTTGCACAAAGTACTTATTTTATAAAAAAATAAAACAAAGCATTACAAGGGCACAAACCAAGTTATTAAACAAGCGGGAAGCACAAAAGATTTATTAACTAAGCAAAGTGTTTAAGATTAAGATATTTGATGAAATGATTATCAGAAAAGCAAAATGAGTATGTTTAAAGCAAAACGAGTGTGTTTAAAGCAAAACGGGCATGTTTACAGTAAGACGAGCACAAGAAAAGTAAAATGGGCATGAAAAGATATTAAACAAGCAAAATTAATATAATAAGGGCAAAAGGGCACATAAGCATAAATAAAGCAAGGCGACTGCATATATTTTGGCAAAGTGCTGTGTTTTGGCATAACTACAACTTCGTATTGTATCAAGGGCATGACTAAAGTTATTTAAAGCATCTAAAAGTGTGTAAAATTGCTTACAGTGTGTGCTTATTACTGTGCATGTATTCCAAAGAGTTTATTTGTGTGCAAAGTGCAACTATTTCGTGAAGTACAAAGTATAGCCATTTTGAAAAGTTTCTTGTGCTGTGTGTGCCTATTTGCAAAGTGTCACCATTACAGAGTGTTTCTTGCACTGTAAAAAAATTACCTAGTAAGGCACCGCCATTTTGGAGAAATTTCAATGTGCTGTGTACTCTTTATTTGCAATTACTTACTTATTTGCAATTACTTCAAAATGTTACTGTCTCTGAGCTTCTGTTGTCCAGTTTATTCACATCATGCAGTTATTTGAAATGTTTCTTACACTAAGAGATGATTTCTTGCAGTACAGTAATTTCAAGAGTATTACAGTGCCCGAGAGACTTATTTTGCAAAGGTTATACAGAGGCTCGTTGTGCTATTGGACAAAGTTACAAATACTGCCATAAATGTCTGGCATACGTGAATGTGTATGTGTTCATGGTTATTTGTAAAACCCTTCACTGGTATGAGTTAATATGGCAGATGGATTTCAAACCCCTTACCACTTGTATTTCATCAGAATACTGCAGAGAACTGGAGAATGTTTGAGCAAGAGTGCAATATTTTTATACAAGCAGCTCATCCAGATAAAGATGCATGCACCAGGGCATTCATTTTGCTATACCTAGCTGGGTCAGAGGCCATAGAAAGAGAGCATTCATTTGTGTATGCACCAGCAGTATATAAGGGAGAAGGTAAAAATCGTCATATTGTTGTACAGACTGAAGACCCCGAGTGTTTGAAGTGCAAATTCAAAGAAATGTTTAACTCCCAGACAAATATTACATTACAAAGATATTTGTTTTACATGAGAGATCAGAAACCAGTGGAAACTTTTGCAGCTTATATAGTGACCTGAGAAACAAAGCCAAAATGTGTCAGTTTGGTGATTTAAAAGATGAGTTAATAAAAGACAGGCTCGTGTGTGGTATTAATAGTGCTGCTAAGAGAAAGATTTTGCTTCGTGATAGTGATTTAACATTGAGTAAAGCTATTGAGATTTGTCAAATCCATGAAGCTACAGAAAACACACAAGTATGCTTGCAAGTGACAAAGGCATAGTTTCAGTAGGCTCCAGAGCAAATGTAGACAGCATGCAACACGTGGCAAACAAAAGTAAGTCTAAGCACATGGCAGCCATAACCCCTGCTGTTTTATCAGGGAAACCACATAGTTTTCCAGCAAGTTCTAAGACCAGTTCAGTTAAAGGAGCATGGTCAGTGCAGTACAAATGTGAATTAGCAAAACCCAAGTCCACCTTTATTGTTAACTAGCGCAACTGTGGCGTCCATTATGAGTTTAAAAGGGAGAAATGCTTAGCATTTGGTCAGCAATGTCACAAGTGTAAAAATATGGAATCATTTTTAAAAGTTTTGCAAATCAAGTAACTCCTTCACAGTTCTAAAGAAGGGTCACACAAAAAAGCAAATTGATCAAGTAGAGTTGCAGCAGTCCCCTTCTTATGTAGATGGTGTTTCAGTAATTGGTGAAAGAGTTGATGCAGTGAATGTATTGGCAAAGAGCGAAGTGTTTTGGACAGTCTGGATCAATAGTAAATCCATAGGGCTTAAAGTAGACACTGGTTCAAAATGTGATGTTACATCAATAGACACATTTGCTAAAGTGAGAACTAAAGAACAACTCAACGTGGCTAGTAATGTGAAACTTGTTGATTATGGAGGTGAAGAAATTCAAACCAAAGGGTCAGTGATGCTTTCATGTTATTTGGCTAAGAACTGTTACAGCTTGTTATTATATGTAGTACAAAGACCAGTACAGACATTATTGGGTATCAAAGACAGTATGAAAATGATAAACAGACAAAGAATACACTCAATTTATTGTACCTCTAGCACTTCGGCAAACGCCTTCAAGGAGTATAAAACATAACAAAATAAGCTCAGTTTAAATACCATAGCAAACAAGACAATTAACCAATAAACATTAATTAATTATCCAATAAACATTAAAAAAATAATTAAGAAATCAAATTAAAAGCCTCCAGTTACATTCTACATTAAGACCCTGAGGAGATAAAGCATCATATTTCAGAATTAAAATGCTTTCCTTATACAACAATTTTTTCTTATACAATTGATCAGAAAATGCATCTTTATCAACTTGTTCCAAAATCGTGGCTTGTAAACCATTAGGATTAGAGTTATGAACCAACATGAAATGTTTAGCAACAGGGCTATCTTCTTTTTTATTTATAATGCTCCTGATGTGCTCCTGAAGTCTGATTTAAAATTTCCTTTTACTTTCCCCTATATATACAAGTCCACAGGGGCACCTCAGTGCATAAACAATACCTTCAGTATTGCAATTATATATATTATTAACATAAAATGGATGACCGTTAATATAGTCAAAAGTTCGAACAACAAAATGACATACATTGCAATGGCCACAAGACATGGTACCCCTTACGTAAGTAGTCCTGATTTTCTGTACACTAGTGGGATATCTAAATCTATTGTGTACTAAAATATATTTTAGATTTTTACCTCTCCTAAATGAAATACCTATAGAGGTCGAAATTAACTTAGCCAAATCAATAGATTTAAGCAGAAAATTCCAGTAGTGTTTCACCAACTCAATCAAAACACTACTAAATACACCATAAGTAGAGACAAAATAAACTAATCTTTTCCCCTTATCAATGGTGTTTTTCTTATTTTCACCCACTATATTACTGCAGGTACCAACTCTACATTGTTCATTAACAACCTTATCAATTGCTGTTTGAATCATATAACTATTATAACCCCTTGATCTAAACATGCTACTTACAGCATTAATTTCTTTATAAAAATCTATATCATTATTACATAATCGTCTTAGCCTCAAACACTCACCATAAGGTAAAGAAGCTATAGTGTGAAATGGATGACAGTTAGTACCCATCAAATACTGATTGCCATTAGGACATTTTCTAGATACAGAAGTCCATAAGGTATTATTGTCCTCCAAAATTAGATGTAAATCCAAGAAAGTAATATGTCTGCCCACCTGTATACCATCAAAAGACAGTCCAAATCTATTACTTTGCACTGCTTCAATAAACTAACATTAGATATCCCACCTTTACAAATAAAAGTAAGATCATCAATAAAACAAAAATACTTAATAACATACTTACTAAAAAAATGATATAGCTATTCCAACTCATACAATCCCATCATCAAATTGGCATACATGGGGGCAAACAATGCCCCCATGGCAGTGCCTTTAATCTGTTTATATATTTGGTCATTAAACATAAAAAAATTGTTATTTAAACAGAATTCCAATATTTCAACAATATAACATGATACCGGACTGTCACCCAAAAAATATTTCACTGCTTCCAGCCCAAATTGACATTGAATACTAGTATAAAGACTAATTACGTCAACACTTATAAAAAACATATCTTCACTCCATTGTATTATAGACAGTTTATCTAAAAGATCAAAATTATCTCTAATGCAACTAGATAGTTTTGTCACATATGGAAGCAAGTATTCATGCAAAAATGTTACAATAACTGATAAAAAATACTTTTGGGCAGATACATTAGGTCTACCAGATGGGTCAACATCATTCTTGTGAATTTTTGGAAGACAATAAAATAAAGCCAACTCACTATCATCTGTACTAAATTTTTTATCATAATCATTCTGTGAAAAATATTTTAACCTGACTCCCTTATATATAAGGACATCAAATTATTTTATTGCCTTATTATATTAATTTATATTACTTTTCATATGTTTCATTGTCATTCAAATGCAGCATACACATTTTATAATACCGTTCAACACTCATAACTACTATCTTACCACCTTTATCAGATGGTTTAATGACAAGTTGTTCATTCTTGGCTAATAACTGTAGTTGGTGCCACTCATTTTTATTTAAGTTGTACACTACTTCATTTTTATGTTGCATAAAATTATGAAAAGCAACTTCCACAGCATAATTTAACATTTGAGAAAAACATTTAATATGTTCATGCTGGTATGGGGGAATAAAGTTACTTCTACATTTAATCATCAGTATTAAGCAAACTATAAGCATTAATAATACCTTCATGTTCAAAACATTCCTCAGGGTCAGATAAACAGGAATGAAAACTATCTTCTAAACTAGCTTGTTCATCAAAACACTCATTACATTGCTTACTGGCAAAAAAATATATTAAATGAATCTTGCGACATAATCTAAAAATGTTGCATTTGAGTTCATGTAACCGAGGCATCACTGTAGGTATATACTTCAAACCATAATTAAGAACTGTCAGCTGTTCACTAGATAATGACACACCAGATATATTGTGTACAATAGAAATATCATTCAATTCAGGAACATTTGTTTCATTCATTGTTACAGAAACTCTAAATTGATCATTTAACAATGAACTACTCAATATATTCTGTGTAACAAAAATGTCAGTCAAGTTAGTACCATTTACTTTTTTTATTACTGTTGTTGTTAAAGTTTTGTCCCTCACAATTGTTGAAGTTACCAGACTGAAATCGCCCTCTTTTCCGGTCGTTTGGTTCTTCATGCAATTGCTGGTTCCCTCTCCGAAAATCTGTAACTAATTTAGATGGATTCTGAGCCGCTGGTAGCACTGGAAACTGTTCACCCTCTCCATCGCCATTAGAGGAGATGCCAGAAGTGTCTGACGCAATTCATACACTCCTAGAAGAAGCCGGCGATTTCTTAAAGGGACCAGAACCCTTATTATGATAGGGATGTGTTGATTTGTGCCATAAATAAGCACGATTATTTTCATAATCTTTTAAGTCCCTTTTAAGTTTAGTGCACTTACGGTCAATCAGTTCCATCTCATGCTTCCCCAAACCAGTATTAATATCCGATAAATACTTGTCAGATTGCATAGAAGAAAGCCGCTTAGATAAATCATAATAGGCAGTTCTAATTTCTTCCTTCAGTCTGTTTTGCTTCACTCAATCTTGTTCCAACCAGATAGAAATCCATTCCAAAGTGCAACAGTGAGCTGCCAATAACCATTTTTTAGAAACTGCACTTCCATTTCATCACTGCACTTCCATTTCATCAGACATGTCGAAAGGAGTAGAGGGGCTTTTAAAAGTTCTCAGTCCCCTGGGTGTTCATAGGTTCATAGATTAGTACTAAGCTAACTGCCCTTGCAAGCCACTTTAAGTCTAGCCACTCCCTTGACAGAGACCCAAACCCTGCTGCTTGTTTTGTAAGCAAGCAGCACCTAACCCTAGGCCACCCTCCCAACCCCCCACACAATGGGTGTAATATCCAAATCCACATATCTTTGTAAGTTTAATATATTGAAGTGAATGGCAGTTTCTTTATGTAATAAATGTTCCAACTTACTCATCAAGGCACTCGATTCACCTGAAGGACTGGAAGAGGAGCCAGACTGGCCAACTGATACAAATGGATCATTTACTCTGGATTTTCTTGCTTGTTCAAGCCTTTCAAAAAAATGGGAGGAAGAAGTCACAACTGTTGAGACAGAAGTACTAGCACCTGCTATTCCAGCCATGCCTGCAACATTCTGATGCATAACAAAACTATCCAAAGTTTTTTGACTGCCATCCAATGTGTCATCTCTCAAAATGCTAGGAATATTGAACGAAGATTAATTTGCCATAAAAAGCGAAAAACTAAACAAAATACCAACCAAAAAAAGAAGAAATCAATGATAAACAACAGACGAAGAATACACTCAATTTATTGTACCTCTAGTGCTTTGGCAAACGCCTTCAAGGAGAATAAAACAACAAAATAAGCTCAGTTTAAATACCATAGCAAACAAGACAATTTCCCAATAAACATGAATTAATTATCCAATAAACATTAACAAATCATTAAGAAATCAAATTAAAAGCCTCCAGTTACATTCTACATTAAGACCCTGAGGAGATAAAGTATCATATTTCAAAATTAAAATGCTTTCCTTTTGCTATGGTATTTAAACTGAGCTTATTTTGTAATGTTTTATACTCCTTGAAGGAGTTTTCTGAAGTGCTAGAGATACAATAAATTTAGTGTGTATTCTTCGTCTGTTGTTTATTGTTGATTTCTTCTGTTTTTGGTTGGTAATTTGTACAGTCTGAAAATGAATCTGCTTTCTTTTACCAAAGAAGTTCATCACATAAGTGCATATCCTAGTTCCAAGTTTTCTGAAGCCATTTCCTCAGAGTATGCTGATGTTTTCGATGACAAGTTGGACAAACTTCCAGTTGTGTATTCCATGAAGTTAGACCCAGAGGTCACTCCAGTGGTCAGACCAGCAAGAAGAGTCCCAATAGCTATGCAGGATAAAGTCAAGGCTCAGTTGGATAAAATGGTACAGCAAGGTGTTATTTGTCCAGTTACAGAACAAACTGAATAGGTGTCTTCCATGGTAGCAGCTCACAAAAAAGGTTCAGATGAAATCAGAATATGTATTGACCCAAGAGACTTGAACAAAGCATTGAAAAGACCGCATCATCCAATGAACACACAGTCAAAGAGGTCGCAGCTGTAATACCAAATGCCACTGTTTTTTCTGTTTTAGATGCAAAAAGTTTGCTTTGGCAAGTGATGCTTGATCACACATCCTTATTACTAACCACTTTTGGTACACTGTTTGGCAGATACAGATTTCTAAGGATGCCATTTGGAATAAATTCTGCAGGTGAAGTTTTCCAGTGTGCAATGGAGCAGATTTTTTCAGGTTATCCTTGTGCCATAATAGTAGATGATTTATTGGTTGTGGGCAATGGTGAAGCAGAGCATGATAGAAACCTAAGGACAGTTCTAAACAGAGCACGTGAAGTAAACTTGAAGCTCAATCCTCTATAGTGCAAATTCAGATTACCAGAAGTTACATATGTAGGGCATTTATTTACCAGTACTGGCTTGAGACCAGACCCGACCAAGCAAGCAGCTATTCTTGAGATGTCAGCACCAGACCATATTCAAGCACTACAGCGTTTCCTAGGCATGGTCAAGTATTGAGGCAAGTTTATACCAGACTTCAGTGAGTTGACAGCACCTTTAAGAGAGCTGATGCGCAAAAATGTTACATGATCATGGTTAGAATAGCATCAAAAGGCATTTGAAGACCTTAAGCAGAAAATTGCCACCCCCACCTACATTAAGATACTATGATGTGAACAAACCATTCACTCTTTCCTATGATGCTTCAAAACTTGATCTTGGTGCAGTTATTCTTCAAGGGGCAGACCAGTAGCCTATGCATCTAGAACACTTACCCAAACTGAAATGCAATATGCTCAATTTGAAGAACTTTTAGCAATAGTATTTGCATGTTCCAAGTTTCATGATTATATTTCTGGTCGAGCTATTCAGATTGAAACTGACCACCAACCTCTAGCTACTATTCTAAAAAGCATATGCATTCTGCTCCAGCAAGATTACAAAGAACGATGCTCAAATTGCAAAAGTACAACTTCAAAATAGTCTATACAAAAGGCAAATTACTTTATCTGCCTAATACCTTATCCAGATTACCCAGAAATACGACAGAATAGCTTGATGCAGAGAATTTTTTACTTTGACATGATGGCAATGCATAATTTCTCACTAAACTTGATGAGCTGAGAGGTCACAAAAAGATTGATCCAATTTTGCAAAAGCTCAACCACTACATTAATGTTGGATGGCCGTTAAAGCAATCTAGTGTACCAGTACCACCTGAAGTGCCAACCTATTTTCATTACAGAGATGAAATGTTGATGGAAGATGGCATTATCTTCAAAGGTCCTGAAATTGTTGTTCCTGCTTCCTTGCAACAAGAATATATCCAGATTTTGCATCGTGGTCACCCGGGTTCCGCATCCACTTAGAGAAGAGCGAGAGAACTAGTATTTTGGCCTTCATTACTAAAAGACATTGATAAAGTACTTTCTTCTTGCTCAGCATGCAATAGTACTAGATCACATTTGCAAAAAGAACCACTTCAGCCAAGTCAAGTTCTTGAAGTACCTTGGTCAACAGTAGCCACTGACATCTTCGAGTGGGACAATCAACACTACTTAGTATTGGCAGATTCTTATTCGAATTGGTTTGAGATTGACTTACTACCGAATCTAACATCCACTACTGTTATTACTAAGTTGAAATGTCATTTCTCAGTCCACGGTAGTCCACACAAAGTTGTTTCTGACAATAGTACTCAGTTTACTAGTCGGTTATTTCAGAAATTTGTAAGAGAATGGGACCTTGTACATGTTACTAGCAGTCCTGAATATCCACAGTCAAATGGGCTAGCTGAACGTGCAGTGCAAAGTGCAAAGTAATTACATGAAAGGTCAAAGCATGACAATACCAATGTCTTTTTGAATTTACTTAATCTCAGAAACATACCCCATGATGATATACTTGGCTCACCTGCTCAAAGACTTCTATCCAGGCAAACCAGAACAACACTACCTATTAGTTCCAGTTTATTGATGCCTAAAGCTAAGAACAACAGAACTATCAAGGCTCAATTATTCAAGAAGCAATCTATCCAGAAGTCCAGTTATGATACATTGAGCAGATTTCTTCATCCATTGAGGGAAGGAGAGACAGTGAGGATACAAACAACGAAAGGTTTCGACCGGATTGGTCAAGTTACAGGTATATGTACTGAGCCAAGATCCTACCTTGTAGAATCTGTGGGTGTGGAGTACAGGAGAAATCGCAGACATCTTCTTCCTGTACCAGAATCTTCATTGCAGTATTGTTCCTGTGATGCAGACTCTAGATCTCATAGTGAACCAGACATTGTTCCCAACCCAGAGTGTGTTTCAACCTCTACTTCTATTCCTGAGGATGTCCTAAATACTACCAAGGTTGAAGGTTCTGTAGAGACAGCTCCAGTT
The DNA here is from genome assembly GCF_019279795.1 of Protopterus annectens. Classification (NCBI taxonomy): domain Eukaryota; kingdom Metazoa; phylum Chordata; order Ceratodontiformes; family Protopteridae; genus Protopterus; species Protopterus annectens. The sequence continues at coordinate 753,386,753 of NC_056743.1, forward strand.
GCTAAACCTAATTCCCAGTTTTATATCACGCAATATGGTCGAATATCCAGGCCCAGTGTAAAATACTTATGAACATGAACATAACTATATGTATGTACCTAGTCTTGTATTATTGCATGACAAAGAACTACTTGCATTATCTGCATGCCAAATACATTCATAAAGTTGCATGATCTATTTCTCAAAGAGGGAGGATGTAGATCAGAGTGTATGTGCTGTATCTTTAAGAAGTATATCAAGGACTGAACGTGCACATATAAATACCGGACATGTGCTATTCCCAGTGCCATTTTGAGAGTGGAGCCAGAGAGTGAGCATGTATGATTGCAGTAGTTAGTTTGTATATAAGTTACTTAAGTTAAACTCAATAAACTTCTATCGTGATGTGTTTATATATAATAAAGCTGCTTGAGCAGAACCCACAAAGACTCTCTATTGTGTCCAAACTAGGAGAGCGACAGATACCAAAGTTATGCAACTACCACTTCTTTTCTCTTTCCTTACATCTATTGTTAACAGCTTTTGCAGTGTGATTCTCTTATCCCAGTAGAAACTTTACATTTTTTTCAGTTTTTCTTGTAACACTAGCAGCATTTTTTTCTTGATACGTTAACTTTACATCTTTAATATTATAGCATATCAGCTTATCTTTGCAACATCCTGATGTATATTCTCTTTTCAGAACTAAAAACGTATTCTCAAATTCCTTCATATTGCTCTCTTTAAGTTCTGTTTTCATTCCTTTTTAATTTTATTATAAACTGTTTACATTCAAATTTATACCAATCCCATCATCTAATAGTGCCTTTGTCTGCCCCAGTATTCTCTGTCCAAAAAACTCTAATACATTCTTATTTTTTTTAAATGAACGGGCTAAGCTTCCAAAGGTATGCACTATAAGATTTCTGAAGAAAGCAAGTTATAAATTGTATCATATAGTAATCAGAAAGAGCCATCAGTAGTATGGAAACCTCTTGCACATGGAATAATAAGTTTTAGAAGAGGAATCAATAGTCTATTCTACAAGCTCTTTTCATGCTGTTGCTAGGAAACATAAAATCCCTAATTTCTGGGCAAAGCCATTTACATGTAGCATTCCAATGAAAACGTGTCACATTCTTAGTTCTTGTACTGCTTTTGGTAGTCTAGTAGTACCTGCAGATATACGTTACTTAACCATGTCTAGAACCACATTAAAGTCTCACACTAACAACACATAATTACTTTCTGTGTGTAATTCCCTAAGTGAGTTAACGAACATCCTAAATAAGGAAAGAACATCCACATTAGGGCCATAAAAGTTCCCTGGAATTACAACTCCAAATTGGGGTTGGCATAAAAATAATGACCCACCTCTTTTTGAGATCTTTCTTGGCCTTTAAGACTGACCTTGTCATGCTTTTTGTAATAGAATTGACACTCTGGTCTTCACCAGTGAAGCCAAGCTACAAAAGCTTAACTCCGCCCACATGCTTAAAATATAATAGTCATCTTCCTTTTTAATTGGATTTCTTATATAAAATACAGTTGAAGTTTCATGTCTCTCATCTTGCTAAGCATAACCGACCCCTTGACTGGAGTAAAGATGCCTTTATATTCCACCAGATTTAACTTTATATTATGATCATAATCAGACCTATAATGAAACATAAACCTTATAAAATCTGGAGGGGTAGCCATTACATCTTATGTCAGTCTGCACTCTTACCAAATGCCCTTCTGCAAATAACACATTTTCACCAGAGCTGTTATACTGAAAAGATCCAAAATAGATCAGATAAAAGACCACTGACCAATACATGAAATGTTAATATTCGACAGCAACACAAAGTTTAAGAATCCTATCGATTGCTGTCCCTATCTTAAAGGAACAGAGTAGCTGAGGAAGACAGAAATGCTACTCAATTAAATGAGTGAGCACTTTAAAAAAAAGAAGAAAAACAAGTATAGCTCATTAAAGAGTGACTATTGTTGTAATAGAAATCCTACTCACCTTTGGAGCCCTGAAACTTGAGTAAGTATCAACAATTTTCTTTGTTATCACTGTATCCTAACAAACAGGCATATATGGTGATATGTTTACCTCTCAGTATGAGAAGCAGCAAAAAAAAAAAAAAAAGGAAAGAAATTATATATATAAATTTTATTAGTATACATAGATATTGATGTTTTGAAGTTGGGGGCATGCAATGCCTAGTTTGAAAACAGAGAACTCACATACAGATCATATGCCATACCATGGACACATGCCAATATACGCTGATTTTAATTCCATGGTACATGCAGTGGTTCATGCATTACTATAAAAATGATCTACCATGCAAAACCTAGAAACGTACATCACCCCATATAGGCAGATACACTCATGCTGCCTTTTTACAACAAATAAAATGTAATACCTTGAATACACTCTAAGGATGGCCACATGGAATTATAGCTGAGGTGTCTTTTGGAGGGTGAGCCACACATAATAGGACAAACATCCTATAGTGGTTGTTGTTGTTTTTTGGCTTTTCCCGGTTAGGGGTCGCCACAGCCGAACTCCGGTCCACTAATGATTGGCAGTAGATTTTCACAAACGCCGAGGTGCCAGCTCGACATCCAACCTTCAACGAAGGCACGCCCATTTACGCATGTCTTTTGAACACCACCCAACTGCGGGGAGGACATGCAGACTCCACACAAAAGGCACTCCCTGCACTCCAGCTGAGAATCGAACGGGAGAACCTATCTAGTCATGTTTCATGCTTCGTTTATATCTAAAATAGCCATCACTTTGAAACATTTGATAATACAAGGAAAGAGCTAACATTTGTGTTGATCATTGACACCTAAAATTTTAGTTAGTTTCCCTCCTTTTGTTCCATTCAGCAACAAACTTCCAGTCCAAAGAACTAGTAAAAAATATCTAATGGTTAATAATAATCCTAAACAAGCAGTTCACAGATTAGTGTTCATAGAGGTCTACTTCATAACACTGAAAGTTCATAATGTTGAATTTCATAACATTGAGACCAGAACATCGAAAATTCAAAACATTGAAAACTCAGAACATTGAAAGTGTGCTTCATAACACTGAAAACTATAATGTATATATAAATAACATCCTCTCCACCTATAACAACACCTAACTAACAAACACACTTTCTACTACATTTCTGCAGGTGGGCAAGCCCCCCCCCCTTCACTGCCCATGTGGGGTTTCTGCACCCCACACCTCCCCGTAAATTAAATATACCAACTCCAAGATCTCAAAAAAGTTAATTTCCTAACTTCATACACTGAGGTTAGGAAGTTAACTTTTCTCGACTGTAGTGCAATCTTGGGATTGGTATATTTAATTTACAGGGGGTGTGGGGGGCAGAGCCCTCCACATGGGGGGGTACAGGGGGGGCTTGCCCCCTGCAGAAATGTAGTAGAAAGTGTGTTTGTTAGTTATGTGTTGTAGATGTCCGGGATCTTATGTATTTGTGCAATGTAGTTTTCAATGTTATGAGGCACACTTTCAATGTTCTGAGTTTTCAGTGTTAAGAATTTTTGATGTTCTGGTCTCAATGTTATGAAATTCAACATTATGAAGTTTCAGTGTTATGAAGTAGACCCATTCATACACATTCATATAGTCCTTAACCCTTCAATATTTACTATTAGTCTCTCAAACGTGATATAGCAAAGCAAACTATAAATCAATAACAATGTGTTTCTTTAATCATCTAAGTTCACAGCAGTGTTCATATGCTCTGGCTGGCAAAATTTGTGAGTCCACCCAAATAGCTTTGATACCCACAATTTCTTCCATTTTGATATCTGGACTGAAACTGTCCATTTCTTCTTGACATGCATCTTCTTCTGTGCATGGCTCAAATCTGGTATGGATGGCTAAACAGTTTTTGCTTCATTATTTTCTGGCTAGGTTTCCAAAAAAGGTGATTAGGAATCCAGACTGCTTTCCTTTCTTTTCTTTTGATGTGGTGATTTTGTGTGGGACTTAGCTGGAGAAGCTCTTGTAGATGTCATGATTTCATAGTCCTTTTTCATTCATGTTAGAAGATCAGGCCATTTTAGCTACAGCACCATATGGATGACCTGCCATGATTCCTCTCCGTCTAACAAATTCTTCCACTGCATCTGGAGTAGCAAAATAATATGATACATGTCCTTTGTGGAAAGAGTCCACCTGACCATTCCTAGATTTGAAGAAACCATATCACAAGGTCCCAAGAAAGCTGATTTGAGCAGTCTTGCAATGGTTCAAAGTCCCATAAACATTGGCAGAATTAGAGCAGGCAATGTAGAAGGACCGAAGAACACACATACAAACAATATTCAGACCCACAGAGGGGTTCTCTTTGAGAGTGGGTATGCATCAGAGTTCAGCTCTGTGCCCACTGTTGTCCATACTGGTGATGGACTACGTTAACAAACAGGTCAAGGGGACAGATCAAAAATATGTGGCAATATAGGTAGACTCTGTACAAAAACTTCAGCAAATGTTAGGGGAATGAAATGCAAAAGTGAAGGCAAATGAAATGAAGCTGAGAACAGATACGACAGTTGTAATGACAACAACAGTGAAAGCTGAAGAAGCTGAAACTGAAAATAGAAGGGAAAATAATGCAACAGGTTAACAGCCTGACATATTTAGGAGGGCTGGTTGAGGAGAAGGGAAATCTGAATGAAGAGATCAGAGCTAGAATAAGAGGGGCTGCAGCCAACAGTCAGAGTGTCAAGACTAGTATATGACAGAAGAATGCCAAAGAAGCTGAAAAGTAAAGTGTACAAACACTGGTGTAACTAGTACTACTGTCTGGTACAGAAACCTGGGCAGTGAAGGCAGAGCAGATAAGGAAGCTAGAAGTGATAGAGATGAAGTGCCTGAGACAGGTGGTAGAATGCACACTGTAGTAAAGACAAAGAAATGAGTACATTAGAGCAAAAGCCCAAGTAACTCCAATTGCAAACAAGGTCAAAGAGAAGACATTAGTGTGTTTTAGGCACATGTGCAGGAAAGCAAAAAGCAATCATGTTAAGAAGATGGATGTGGGACAGACAGGAACAAGGCAAGAAGAAATGAGGGCATCCAGGAAAGAGATGGATGGATTGTGTTAGACGTGACTGTCGAAGAAGGTAGGAGTGTTGCACTGAATCATGAGAGATGGTGACAGTTCAAAATGGGAAAAAGGGGGTTAATGTTGATGCTGAGGTTGACAACCAGATGCACTGAGAAGCATAGTAGTACTGTATAAGCTAGTTCTCTGCATGACCTTTAAAATGGCACCATTTATTTTCTTTTAACACAATGCAGAGCTGTAGATAGGTGCAATCATACTGTAATGGCCATCTAACATTCTTCCCCAGCTCTCTTTTTGCCCTCCTCAACATAGCTTCTGTCACTATTAGTCTCAAAAATTATAAGATGTCTGGGCAAATGGGGAAGTTTGTTACTTGTGTTTTTTCTATGCACTCTTTCAGTTACAGGAGCATGAGGTACATTCAGAAATGTTATTAACTGATGCCTTGGGAAACCAATTGAGTCACTATATTACCTTGGAAACCAATAAACAATACATTGTTCTGCCTAGCTCTGTTTTCTGTGTCATCCACCTTACTTTTCGGAATCCATGCTGTAACCTGAAGATCTTGAATGGCCAAGAAATGATTTGCTGCAATAATCCTTTGCCCCAGAGGATCATCCTGCGTTTGAGTATTTACCTCCTGAATACTGGCATGTTATGACTTTTAAAAGTTCGTTCATATGGTCTCAGCCATATGAGGTTCAAACTTTTAAAAGTTCGAGCTACTGAAGGGGACTCATACATATATATATGTATACATCTATATATATATATATATATATATATATATATATATATTTATATATATATATATATATATATATATATATATATATATATATATATATATATATATATATATATATATATATATATATATATATATATATATATATATATATATATGGGTGTACTTTTGAAGAACGAAAGTTCACTACTTCGAAATTCAAAAGTACACCCACACTAACGCGAAAGTGCACTTTCACGAAAGTGCACTCTCACAAACCCGCTACACCAAACAGGCTAGCAGTCATGGACCTTAGGGTTATGGCACGGGTTAGGGTAAGGGGATAGTTACTAGGGCTTTTGGAGGATGTCTGTGTCAGCCAGAGAGTCAGTTATAGCCCCTAGTTTGCAGTCATCTGCGAACTTGGTCAGCCATAGTCCTCCTGTGCTTGCCTGTACCTCTGAGAAGTATATGCTGAACAGGAGGGGTCCTAGGACTGAGCCCTGGGGAATGCCACTTGTAACCGGTTTAGAGTCAGACCTAGCTCCTGCAACTCTTACCATGTGGGTTCTGTATGCGAGCCAGTTGGCAACTCATCTCATGACGTAGGGGTTTATGTTCAAGCTGGTGAGCTTGTCTATAATACCCGAGGGGGAATGGTGTTGAAGGCCTTTGCGAGGTCTAGGTAGGCTGTGTGGACCTCCTTTCCTTCGTCTATAGCCTTGGTAACTGTCTCAAAGAAGTCCACCCGGTTTAGGAGGCATGATCTGCCCTTAACAAAGCCAAACTGGGTAGGTTCCAGTGTTTGGAGGTTTCCAATGTCTCTGTTAATGAGATCCATGATGATGCACCACCAAACACCATCATACTAGGTGACTTCAATTACCCTAATATAGACTGGGAACACTACTCAAGCCCAAACACCCTAGCCCAAAAGTTCCTGGAATTCATAAACTCAAATGCCATGGAACAACTAGTCACCATCCCCACAAGAGGAGATAACATACTTGATCTCATCATCACGAACATGGGAGCACAATGTTCAACACCGGAAGTATACCCCTCACTGGTGAGATCAGATCACAAACTAATCTCGCTGGAGGTCCTCATCCCACCCCCACCTGAAATAAAAAAGACCACAGTAAAGAACTTCTGAAAGCCGACTTCACACTTCTAAAGACTAGTGTGGTCTCCTTTAAGGCCCCGAGCAGTGGAAAACAGTACTCAAGCTGAATCACTTACAAATGTCTTCTACCACAACATGCGGGACTGCATGGATAAGACAATCGCAAGCAAAACAAAGACTCTTTGTACCAGAGGCAAGCGTCCAGTCTGGTGGACCCCAGCCATAAACAAACTCTACAACAAAAGGAGGAAGCTACTACAAGATAGAGCAAAATCCTTAAAGGTAAAACACCCTTGATCACTATAAGTAAAAACTAAGAGCTCTCATAAAATCATCCAAAGCAAATTTTGAGAGAAAAATAGCTAAAGACTCAAAAAGACAATCATAAGGCATTCTTTAGCTATGTTAGAAACCTGAGGAAACTCCCAGATATGCTCAGAACTAGTCCAAAATGATGTGAAGATTACTGATCCTACAGACATTGCCAACATACTGGCTGACAGGTTCAGTGCAAACTTCTCACCCCCCAAAGGAGAGATATCTATACCAAGCGATTGCAGCCCCCAAACATTTCCAGCCCAAGTTAGAACTGCTCTCTCCAAAGCAAAAAACACAGCATCCATGGGACCCGATGGTGTCCCCGGCTGTGTGCTCCACGAACTCAATGAGGAATTAAACCCACAGCTAGGACAGCTATTTAATCAAAGTCTTACCTCTGGATACATTTCAGGGGTGGCACTGCAACTGTGGTCCCACTTCACAAAGGCGGTGCCTCCACCGACCCTGGAAATTACCGGCCTATTAGCTTGACAAGCCTTATCTGCAAAGCCATGGAGAGGATCATAATGGACCTCATAAATAAAGACATAGGGAATTTGCAGACCTTGGATCCAACCCAGTTTGGCTTTGTCAAAGGCAGATCATGCCTTTTAAACTTGGTTGACTTTTTCGAAACAGTCACCAAAGCCATTGATGAGGGAAAGGCAGTCCATACAGCCTACCTCGATCTGGCAAAGGCCTTCGATACAATACCCCACTCGGGTATCATTGAAAAACTCATCAGCTTAAATGTTAACCCATACATCACAAGATGGCTGAGTGACAGAACCCACAGGGTCAGAGTTGCTGGCGCCATGTCAGACTCAAAGCCTGTCACAAGTGGTGTCCCACAGGGCTCAGTCCTGGGCCCACTCTTGTTTGGCATCTACTTTTCCAAGTACAAGCAAACACAGGAGGGTTATGGCTGACAAAGTTTGCAGATGACTGCAAACTGGCATAGTAGAAAACACATCTGACACAGAT